>NC_083763.1:27555724-27560724 GCF_963514075.1 Conger conger | reverse complement strand
AGGCGTAGACGTATCAGTGAGCTATATTTTATTTTTTAATTGCATATAGGGAACATGGCCCATGTAACCGTGCACTTGTTTGTGTGCCTGTGCACAGCAGCAAAAGCTCATTGTTTTTGAGACTCGCTGTTGCTTATTTACTAAGACCTTTAGCATGTACAAAACCTTTTTAGTGCCCACAAAATTGATAACGATTGGTGCAAAACAAATACCATGACCAGTCATCGGTCACATTGTCAGTTTAGCGGTTGCTAAAGGTTTAGCATGCGCTAAAGGTCCTAGCACAGTAAATCACCCCTGTTCTCGACCCGCGTTCGGTCGTGATCCGAGACGGAGCGCGTGGGGCCCCTCCGCTAGTCTCTCGCCAGGTTGCTAAGCGCTCGGAACACAGGGGATGGCGAACAAACACTGCGCTCCGACTTTAAAAAGGTCAGAGCCCGGAGTCTGCCTCTCACCTGACCGTGACGCCAAAGCCAACCCATGGTGGCGTGTGACGGCGGTAAACTCCCGCGCTGGGTCTACGGTCAGGGTTAACCGTGTTCCGGTGGTGTGCAGAAGCTGTGATCCTGACATGATGTGGATGACTCTCCCAATGCAATTTTTTGCGTGTTCATTGTAAACGTGTACTGTGGAAGATCATGGGCAAGAAGCTATGGAAATAGGGGTGATGATGAAGAACAGTCCCTTCACAAATGCATTTTTTTTGGGAGGGGATTGAAATTGATCGCATATTAAGTAAAACATCAAACACAATCCACGACTGTTCGATTTGGATGCATGTTGCCACTTCCTGCTTCCTCTTTTATGTTTATCCATGATTTTTGAATATCCACATTCTTCCTCTCAATTCAGTGCTCTTCTGCACAAGGAGCAGCTTGGCTGAATGAAGAGCTCTCCTCCAAGAAAATCACCTTTTAGCCTACATAATTAAGCAGCCTACCAGGCCGCATAGTACTAAAGGAGAGCTAGGGCTGATTTAAGCAATGCTGAAATATCATCAGACCTGGGTCAAATACATAATTCTTTTTGGAATTTTCTACATTTTAATGAGCTTGTCTGGTGTATTTGAACCTATGAAATACTCTCCAAAAGTTCAAACCCCACCTTCTGGTCCTCTTGGTTGGCTCAATTGCACAAGGCAAGATCAATCAAGTGCAGAAAAGCATTTGAATCCAATACAATTACGTAATTGATCCAGATGTGCATGGCATTGAAAGGAATTAATACAGAAGTAACCAAAGGAACGCTGACTGATTTATCTCTAGACCTAATCTCTTTGAAGACCTGGACATAGTTGGCTCGTCATACTTGTGACTGCAGAGTCAATTAAATAATTTATTTAATAAATAATGCAAAATAATGCTAGCATAATTTGTTTGCTAAATAATGTAAGGCGGGCAGTCCAGTGGCAGCCATTTTAAACATGGATGTCTCCTTTAGTAACTGTCTGACATTTTGGGAAAGACCTTTGGTTGCTTTGGTGTACAATAAGCTAATGTTTTCTGTTCCTAATTTTGCCAATCACAGAGCAGAAACACAACGGGCATGCTCTGTACCGAAACATATTCCTGGCAGTCTGATTATTCTGAGCTGCCATTGACGCAACACTTAGTTATAAAATACATAGATAATGAAACCGTCCCCATCCTTAGCAGAAGCCTGGGCTCTTCTCTTTAAGCACAATTTACATATCATTTACATATAAAACAAACCGCGGTCAACAACAAAAAGGCTTGCGTGCCTTCACACGACAGACATTGTGTAGCCTAAATCTTTTATTGTAAGATCAGAGTTTTCTTCAGCTGTTTCTTTTTGTATTTGTCACCCTCAATAAAAACTACAACAGTAACAGAAACCGAATAGATAAGTCTACTTCACATTACAGTGTGAAGGGCTATGCGAGCGAGGAACACATTCTAGACATGAGAGCGATGGACAAGGTGAGTCATTAGCGCAGGTATTAGCATGCGTTTTAGCGTAGCGTCGTTCGGCGACGTCCTCCCCTCCGACCCGCGGTTTAACAACTCGCCGACTTCGTCAAAACACTCGCCGGGGGAAAAAAAAACAGACAGGGGCACAAATACAAACGCGCCTTCCAAAAAAAAAAAAGAAGAAAAAAAAGGGGCCTTCATCAAAGGCGTAATCGTAGTTCAGAGGCGCGCTAGACTTCATTATCCTCCTGTGTGGCAGGCAGCGGGCCAGGCTGGCTCGCTGGCCGTGGCAAGGTCAACGGCAAAATAAAACAAGTTGCTTTGTGTAGCGGCGTGGTGAAGAGGCAGGACCATCTGTCAGCCCCCGGGCCTGCCTTCGCCGGCGAACAAATAGAGCGATGTACTCAGACGAGGGAGATCCGCTCGCACCCCCCCCCACCCCCCTCGGCACGCGGAGCTTCACCGGGACAACCGTCAAGCCGAATTAAATAAATAAATAAAGTGATAAATAAATAATCCGGTCGCTACAGTTTGACTTCACTGCGCCACGCTTCTGCTGATATTAGACGTGGCTGTAATTTCTCCCATTCTGGACCAGAATTTTTGTTCTTGTTGTTATTATTATTTATTATTTTATTATTATTAGTAGTAGTAGCAGTAGTCATATTAGTAGTAGCAGTAGTATAATAATAATAATAATAATAATAATAATAATAATAATTATTATTATTATTATTATTATTATTATTATTATTATTATTGTTATTATTATTATTATTATTATTATTATTATTATTATTGGCTAAATATAAAAGAAACCAATGCAGAAAATGTTTATTTTTCCTTTTCTATATTTTTTTTCCACCTTCCAAGCTATTTGGCTACCCGGTGGGGCCCACGGCCAAGCCTCCATTCCCTCCAGTAGAGGTTTATCAGACACTTGGTGGCGTGGTACAGTAGGAGTCCATATAAAATCCAATTATTTCAAATTCATTAAAAAGTCACTTGTAGGTCACAGATGTCTGAGAGGTTTGCAGGCATACCCCGTGTCATAATATTCTTTATCCACTTTCCAAATAGCTGTGTCAACCCTTTTTGATGTCCTGCAATTATGAAAATGGTTTATTAGTATGTAACATCTCATTAACTACCAATGGTGGACATACAAATTCTGTTACACTTCATTTGTGGACTCATTTGCTGATATGTATTTGAAATAACATGGCTGTAATAGGCCAATCAAGCGCAGTATGCTAGTTAATTTGCTATTGGTTATTTATGCAATAATACACATACCGTATCCGCAAAGCAAAACAGTATCTCACTATACTGGAATTATTCTGCAATAATAAAAAAAGGGAAATGAAAGAATGATACAGTAACTCAAATTAAAAGTTTTTTATTATGACATTTTAAGGACAGAACAGAGCGCTTCTGAAGTGTTGCTAGGTTACGAGTTTGGCATATCTTCGATACAATGAAACTACCGAACGTAAACGAAGCAGTTTGGCTTTGCCAAGTTAGGAGTGACTTATCATGTCACTCCTTTGAATGTCTCTCATCACAATGCAAGGTCGGAATGTGTAATTGGTGGAAAATGTGGTGTATGCAGACTAGTGGGTGTAAACAGAGTATGTCAGATTTGATTGCAATAAATTGAAAAACAAGGCCACCATACATGATTCATTTTAGACGTTGTTTGAAATGTTCCCAAAGTAGTTGCGAGTAGTTCACTTGTGATTACTGCTACATTATCCAGTGCAAGTATTCCTACAAGTTTGTATTCAATTATATGATCTCACTTGTATAAACCACCAGGATGTCTTTTGGTGTGGTTTATATTATGATCTTAGGTCATATTGTACTTTTTAAATGTGTTTTTAAATGTATCTAAAATCCATAACTTGCTGTGAGTGCTATGATGTATTGCGAGGGAGGTGAATGAGTGGAGTGGTGTTGAGAGAGCTGTGTGGTTTGCATAGATTCAGATTGAAATTGGTCTTGTGGGACAGCATCGGAGAGATTGTGTTGCACTGAGATTATTGAACATATTTTGTCTGCTCGGAGTTGTGTACGGTTTTATAACTTATTTATTTTCCATGGACATGAAATACACCTCTACTGTTGAAGGGTATAAGGTGATTAGTTTGCATTGTCACTGGCAATTTGTAATGGCACTAGCTATGTTTTAGGATATGTTTTAAAAACAAAATTACATATTAAAAAAGAGCATATAGCGTGAGCCCTCCCAACCTGTATTTCAGTGTAGAGACTGCCTGCTTTATTAGAAGCTTTAGATGGGTGAGTAAGAAGCTGAACTGTGCCTCTACCTGGGGATTGTTTGTCCCTCTTATACCAATATGAGTGATATTTCAGAAATGTAATGGTAAGTATATCATCAGTGGTGTATGTGTGTGAGTGCACCTGTGTGTAGCTATATTTGGGTGTGAATGCATGTGTACATGCATTTCTGTGTGTTTGTGCATGTGTGTGTGTGTATGTGTGTGCGTGTGTATGTCAACGTGCGTGTGCATGTGTGTGTGTGTGTGTGTATATGTGGCGTGTGCATGTGTGTGTGTGTGCATGTGTGTGTGTCTGTGTGTATGTCCACGTGCATGTGTGTGTGTGTGTATGTGTGTGGTGTGTGCGTGTGTGTGTCCACGTGTGTGTGTGTGTGTGTGTATGTCCACGTGCATGTGTGTGTGTGTGTGTGTGTGTGGTGTGTGCGTGTGTGTGTCCACGTGTGTGTGTGTGTATGTTCTCGTCCACGTGCGTGTGTGTGTGTGTGTGTTGTGTGTATGTGTGTGCATCTGTGTGTGTGCGTCTGTGTGTGTGTGTCCACGTGCATGTGTGTGTGTCTGTGTGTGTATGTGGGCCATTGCTGTCCAGAGAGGGTGTCTGGCAGAGTGGCGGCTGAAATGAGGCCTTGAAGAGTTCCCACAGGTCGGCAACCCTCCTGCTCCCAAGCCAATTACTGCACATGTGATGACACTGTGAAGGACATATTACCCGGTGAGGTGGAGTGGTGTGTGTGTGTGTGTGTGTGTGTGTGTGAGAGAGAGAGAGAGA
>NC_083763.1:27433224-27550724 GCF_963514075.1 Conger conger | reverse complement strand
ACACTTTTGTCCTGCTTGCCTCCTTGTACTGTATCATTCATCAGTATCATACATCAAACGTGCATTTTTATGGAATCTGAAATGTAAGCATATATGAATAAAGGGCTCTGTTCCACTGTTTTCTAGGATATTTTCAAACCAAGGTCACGGAATCATTTTCCAATTTCAGTTCAATCTGGAAAACTTTCTGCCCTGCTCGTGGTGTCAGTGCAGTTGCACTGACTTAAATTAAATGATCTTTTATATGCTATGGCATATAAAAGATAATTTATTTGATCAATCCACTGATTCTCCTACAGCTCACCATGCTTTTAGGCAAGCGGGAATGAATTGCAATATATTAAAGTGTGTCATATGGCCACCTGGTGGCGCTATGACAAGACCCAAAATGAAGCACACATTTTTTTAGGGGACCTACCTTAAAATATTATGATGTACCTATGTACTGTTCCTAGCTCAGAATTCAGGGCTCTATCCCAAAAGAAGTATTGAATAAAGCAATTTACCAAAATGGTAACAAATTTGTACTGTTTGTTGAACAAATTATACCATATCAGTGAAACAGGAAAATTGATAAACAGTTGATTGACAACCTGCAGTGTACAATATGTGTGCTAAGTTAATAAAGAATATAGGCATCACAAGATATTGTCTTCATGTGATGGATCTGGGAAATTCACCACTGGAGATGCCATGCTGTTAGCCTCACATGCTAACATGCTAATTACATTTTAAGTTGGCTTGTGAGCTAGCAGAAATATGTAAATAAACTATATGAAATGAGGCGCAGGCTGTTGAGACATCAATCTGTACAACACCTTCATTTTTCTGCAGAATGAAACTATTAAACTTTCTAAGTAATTACAGTGGTACAATACAACACAATACAACTTGTGAATGCTGCTGGAGCTTCACACTTGGAGCCCTTAATTATTTATTTTATATATTTGTTTACATTTATATATTTCATATATTTGTATTTGTTACAAACTGTATGTTGATTTGAGCTCATCCTAAAATATACATTTTCCTCATTGTCATTAACGACTTTCATTCAGGTTTAAATAGCATAGAAACAGTTCGACGATGAGCTTGTTTGTTTAGCCACGTCTTGTTTGGCAGTGCGATTGTCACATGTGGCAGAATGGCTTTGAGTCTATTATTGACTCTTTCTTCCCTGTCAGTCTCCAGGTCACATGGTAGCGAGTGATTACCGGGAACAGCTGTTGGGGTTTGAAAGAGCACAGATTCTCTGAAGCCCTGCGTGGTTTCCCCTTGCTCGGGCACTGGCAGCAAGCGACTCTTCGCTCGTGGTAGATTTTGCCGAAATGTAGTATTTCACGTGCCAGATGCCACAGGTCTGCTTACATTCTGGGCTCCGGTTCTGCTGTCAGTATCCACCCGGAATAAATAAGGAAAAAAGGAGTCAAAGTGCAGGAATATTGGACGTGGAGTTGAGGATATCAGAGAGGTTATTTTCATAGTGTGCGTGTGTGTATGTGCGTAACAGCTGAACCTCTTCTCACATTGACAGAAACTTTACAGTAAAAAAGCATAAAAGACAAGAAAATAAATGAAAAAGGCTATTCTTGTTTTTATATTGGGACCCATACAGGATGTCCATATATTACATTTCCGCATTGGGTAAATGAGCATGTGCAGAAGAGGCGTATGATGGCGGCTGTTTTGAAGCAGCAGAGAGAGAAGAGAGAGCCTGGAACCATACTACAGGCTCTCTGGCACTGCTTCCGTTTCAGCAGGTAATTTCTGCTTCATTAGAACTTGGAAGAGGTTTGGCCAGTTAAACTGAATATAACGGGTCAGCGTGGCAGAGTTTTGAAATCAAAATTCCAATATGTTACGTTTTTCCCGCAACAATGTACGTACACGTGTTCAGAGCTGTGCTATACTGCAGCATATGCTAAAGCTGGATGCTATGTGCTTGTCTAAATATGTGAGCCACCATAAGTGTCAATAATATCTCCTTGAATATTTATACTGTACAGCAGCCAGAAGAATTTGTGCATAATGTATTTAATACTCTGGTTAGCGCTCATTTACATGTGAGAGGCAGCCTCTTTCGCATTTCCCTGTGCTTTTTTCTTTCTGTTTCTCTTTTATTTCATTTATTTGGTGTGAATGATCCTGAGTGGAAGTGAAGCTTGCTGCGTGAGGAAGGTGGAGGGAAACAGCGTGCAGGTGTGTGCGTGCAGACTCACACATACGCACTTGTGTGGGTGGCTGGAAATTTTTTCTCTTTATATTGCATAATAGTGTACTGAGTGTTTCACTGATGGGCATCCTCCATGCACACATACACACATATACACACATACACACACAAACATACATAAGCAAATTCATTGTACACACACATAAAAACACAGATACACACATAAGCACTCACCTAATCTCTCCTTCACACACACACACACACACACACACACGCACACACACTAGCAAATTCATGAATGCTCCCACACACAATGTACACACATAAAAACACAGACACACACACTTAAACACTCACCTAATCTCTCCCTCACATGCACACACACACACACACACCCTCTTTCAAACACACACAGACACGCACACACACACTCACCCTTTCTTTCAAACACACTGATGCATACACACACACCCTCTCTTTCAAACATGCAGATGCATACACACACACTCTCTCTTTCAAATACACACACACACACTCTCACACACACATGCACACACCCACACACACACACACACACACACTCTTTCAAATACACACACACACTCTTTCAAATACACACACACACACTCTTTCAAACACACACACACACACACACACACACACCTTCTCTTTCAAACACACACACACACACACACACACACTCTCTCTTTCAAACTCATGCACACACTCTCACACACACACACACACACACACGCATGCACGCACGCACGCACACACGCACACACGCACACACACACTCCAAAATCCTCCAGTCCCAGATCTCCAGTACCCACCCGTCCCCTCTCCCTCCCACCCCCTCCTGCTGACTGGAGCCCGGGCAGGCTGCAGGGCTGTGTGGCTGCACTCTGCTGCTGTCCCCATGCGCCTCCGTGGGCTCTGCTGCCAGTTGTTTGCCGGAGTCTCCGGGTGGAATTCATTCAAATTAAAGCAGCGGAATGAGGCCTGAGTCCCCAAATGCCGAGTCCCTCTTCTTCATCAGCATTCCAGCGATGAGAGTAATTAAAGCAAAAATTAATTCTGCTGTAAGCAGAGGAGGCACAAAATAACTGATATTAGAGGCTAGATGATGAATGCTTGGCATCAAGGGAGGTCTCCAGGGAAGATAAAAGATTTCACAGATATTTTTTTCCCTCCCTCTCTCTCGCTCCCTCTCTCACTCTCTCTCTCTCGCGCTCTCTCTCTACCCTCCGTATCGCAGTTTTCTCATTACGAGCCCCGCCGAAGACTGTTCAGCTCACGCATGATATGTTAAAAGAGTAGGGTTGAAAAACAGACACTTGTTCAACAGATACATCTTAATTAGAGCCACTCTTTTGTGGACGGACTTGCAAACCCGCGTGATGAATAGACTTCGGGAGGGGAGATGTTCGCTCGGAGCACGGAGGGGTTCTGGGAGACTTCCCGTTGTTTGTGTTGCATTACGGGGTTTATTGTGTTTCTAATTGCAGCCAGTTTATTACAGATGACACGGGGACATTGACACAAATGGAGCCATAAAAGAAAGAGTGCGCTGCCATAGAGAACATGCCGGAACTTAATGGAACACCTCGCGCCTCTCCTTCCTCTACTCAACTACAGAGCTCGCTGCACAGCACTTAATCATTTTTAGATTTGTGTCATGCGACAGTTTCCCTCGCTTTTTTTTTTTTTAAACTGTGGCGCTGTGGGCGAATGGCCTTTTTTATTTATTTTATTGTCTTTTATGCTTTTTTTTACTGTAGAGGAGTTTCTGTCAATGTGCTGGACAATCGTCGTAATGTACAGAGAAGGGGTTCAGCTGAGCCACGTCTGCCAAACAACCCCTTGCAGTTATTGCTTTATATTTCCTTGGTGGGTGTTTCTCCAAAAAAATAAAAAATAAAAATTAAACGGTGCCGGAAAAATCAATACTTTTTTTTTTTGTTTCTAATAATCTACCAATATTGCCAGAACTCTGTCTCTCTCGGTGGCAGACCTGCGGATGGTTACAAGTGTGAAAGTATGGTTATCAGAGTGAGTTGTGGTCGGTTGTTAGGAGGGTTCTGAAAGTTAACCGTTGATGGCAGGCACGTGTGGTGATAAGGAGGGCCCCCGCTCTTTTGACCTGCCTTTTTTCGTCACTATTAAAACAAACCCGCATTAACCCCCCCTCCAAATACACCATAAATGTGGTTTCACCAGGGAGATGGGCTAGAATTCAGTTGAGTCAAGTACGACCAGGTGCATCAGCGCAATGTACAGAGAACGGTAGTTTGTTGGCACGGGTAGTCTGCTTCCCTCACCACGTGAGTGTCACTCATTAAAAGGGACGAACAGACAGACGTCAGTTCATATTTCTTGTAAACAGTGGATGAAACTAGCAACTGTTGGTGGAGGCTGTCGGGGTGAAAATGATCCGGAATTCGAATGGCTTTTGATATTCACTTAATTTAATCAAGCAAGACAAATAGCCTCTCTCCTTCATGTGTAATGAGTTCACAAGTTGTACATCTCAGAAGTGCCAGCAAGAATCTAAGCACTGGTCGGCACATTGTTTTTTCCTATGCTTGAGGGAAATTGCTAGTTAGCATGTACAAAACTCCTTCAAATATACTTCAAGAACATTGGTTCAGATTTGTATGAATATATTTTGGGAACATGTTGCCATTATTTTTTTATGTAATATAAAGAACAATGTTTTTTTTTCACAGTCCTAGTCAAAGGCGATGAGAGTTTTGGTTTTCTTTATACTTTTAGTTCAACCTCCTCCTTTTGCTGAAAATGTACTTTCAGCTAGTTAGCCAAATTAGCTAGCTGTCTACCTCTTTGCCATTGAAATTCCAATCTTTTTACTTTCTGTTAAGATAATGTTGAAAGCCAAATGAGCATGCATTACAATGTGTACAAATGCATGCAACGCTGATGTGGAAATGCTAGCGAGATGGCTGGGGTTTTCTGAGCCTTAGTTGTG
Organism: Conger conger; assembly: GCF_963514075.1. Taxonomy (NCBI): domain Eukaryota; kingdom Metazoa; phylum Chordata; class Actinopteri; order Anguilliformes; family Congridae; genus Conger; species Conger conger. The sequence continues at coordinate 27,545,562 of NC_083763.1, read as the reverse complement.
CGTGTGGTTCTGAAATACAGACTTAGCATACCATTGAATAGAATCAAGCAGTTTTGCTGTCAAGGGTTTGGCTGTGATCTAGAGTATGGCACCGCTGTAGAGGCAACAAGGCAGTAGAGTCCTTGAATCAGCCATGATCGCATCACTTCACAGGAGAGAAATATGATTTCACTTTTACCATTACCTCAGTATAATACATTGCTCCTCATACAGTAATACAGCGCGTTGGTCCTCATATCATAATAGAGTATATAGCTGCCCATGCCACCATAAAACAGCTACTATCGTTGTCTGCACCGAAATACAGGACAGGTAGCAATATCATAATATAGTACAATGTTACAGATAGTGCAAGGCAAAAAGCCAGCTTAGTGGTTCACTAGTAAATCTTGCTAGATGCCAACCTCCCCAGACAAATTTTACAAAGGCTTTTGCCTCAGAAGTGCATCCCCAAAACTCTTCTCCTGCAAACATATTTGTGCTATGGTATAAATTGGTCAAATAAATAAATGAACACATACGTAAATAAAAGGCCCGCCAACCCTCAACTCACCACTGATAGTTTTGCAAGTAAGCTGCAAACAACCTGCAGTTTGGAGCAAAAAAAAAAAAAAAAAAAAAGCTACATCTCACAGGTTTCTGCATACGTTCTTGCGGGAATACTTCGCTCTCGGTTCATTTTTATTTTTTAAATTTTTCTCCCGTTTGTATAGCTGCCTTGGAGAATGTTTTCCAGGCCCAGCCTCCATGGATTAGGCTGCTGTGTACACCAGCCGACAGACGCCAGTCTGAGGCAAAGCCCGGAGACATCTTTTCCACCCACATAGACCGGGAGCTAGTCGGGGAGGTGGGGGGTGTACTGCCAATGCACGCTATTAAACAAACTAATAAACAGAAAAATCTACAATTTCACACAAAATACACACTTTACAGGTACAGGACTTCCAGCTTCTCTTATAGAGAAATGTAAGTAAAAAAAGCCTAAACAATTTTAACAACAAGGTATTTTTTTGACATTTCATTCTAAAAGTGGCTGAATTTCCTGTATTAAGTGCTTCCCTTTTTTCTTTGTGCCTGGAATGAGCTGAAAAATAGCACCAAAATATTATTTATCATATTCCTCAGATACACGTTACCCAGACCTGATGACTCTCGACTTGAGGGTACTGAACGCTCTTGCCTACACTATTAGATCAGATTTTATCGAGAGTAGAATGTCTTTGTGGTCAACTTGTTTTGCTGCTTCGCAACCAAAATCCCCTCCGTATCGACGTGTAAGTGTCTGGCACAAAACCCACTGTCCGCTGATACCGTAGCATGGAACGTCACATACACCGACAATCTGAGATGGAAGAGCTCTGATAAGTAAGGACCTGGGATAAAGAGATAGACAGTAGCTTTAATGTCAAAACAAAACAGATGCGTTGAAGAATATTAAATTTGTCATCTGCTGGATTTTTTGCATCCACTGTGGCAGGAAACGATACAGTAGTCTTTGGGACTCTTAAGCCTCTGAAAGCAGGCATGTGCATGGGATGTTGTAGTGTTACACTGTGCACTATGCATACATTATTAAATTTTTTTTTTTCAGTTCATGATTAATACGACTTTGTGTCAATTCAGGTCTAATGCTATAAGGGCAAAGGACTCCAGAGGACTTATAATTAGAGCCCAACAAGCTTTACTCCTTGTGACATAATCACCTGACTCACTTTTTCTCTCTCTCCGAAGGTCCTTAAGTCACTTTAGCTGTTTCTCTCCTTCCATTCCCCAATCCATCCCTCTCTCTGCCTCTCTCTCTCTTGCTTTCTCTTTCTGTGTCGAACATATGTTTAAAAAATGTGTTTCAAAATATGATTTCACTTTTACCATTACCTCAGTATAATACATTGCTCTGCATCCTGTAATACACTGCGTTGGTCGTCATATCATAATTCAGTATATAGCTTCTCTCTCTCTCCCTCTCTCTCCCTGCCTCTCTCTTGTCTCTCACCCTCTCTCTCTCTCCCTGCCTCCCTCTCTTTCTCTCACTCACCCTCCCTCTCTGCCTCCCTCTCTTTCTCACACTCTCTCCACCTCTCTCTCTCTCTGCCTCGCTCTCTTTCTCACACTCTCTCACCCTCTTTCTCTGCCCCTCTCTCTCTCACCCTCTCTCTTTGCCTCCCTCTCTTTCTCTCTCTCACCCTCTCTCTCTCCCTCCCCTCTCTTTCTCTCACTCACTCTCCCTCCCCTCTCTCTGCCTCTCTCACTCCCCCCTCTCTGCCTCTCTCTCTCTCACCCTGCCTCTCTCTCTGCCTCTCTCTCTCTCACTCTCTCCCCCTCTCTCTCTCTTTCTCACACTCCCTCCCCATCTCTCTCTGCCTCTCTCTCTCACTCTCTCTCTGCCTCTCTCTCTTTCTCACACCCTCTCCCCCTCTCTCTCTGCCTCTCACTCTCTCTCTGCCTCTCTCTCTCTGTCTCACTCTCTCCCCTCTCACATTCCCCTCATAGCCTTCCAACGGCAGCGACAACTGCACCGTCCCAGCATCTATTGTCCCGCATAGCATTTTCCGTTCCAATACAACGGGCGGAAATCACATCAGGGCAGGGGAAATGTCATCAATGGCCTATGGAAGACTATGTGACACATCCACTCAGGAGCATAAAGCCAACATTCATCACATAAACGGCTCAGTGACGGAGGCGTCCCCAAACTGTCTCGCTCTTAAAGTGAACAGCTGCACCTTTATGTTGGAGCTATTCATTTCATGTTACCTGGCACTAACAATGAAAACACGCCCGTGAAAATGATGGAGTGATGGTTTCTCTTTTTTGTTCGATGGTAAGCCCCGTTGCAAAATAAATCTGTAGAGCGAAGGGCTACTGCGTTCGCTGAATACCGGAGCGCACTAATTGCTTGGCTCCGGAGTTGTGATTTTTGACTAGCGTTGTTTCGCCTCGAAGCTACGGAAGGCTTTCGCTTTCTCGAGCGACCCACGTACCAGGCCGGTACCCAGAATTTTAGCGTTTTGAACAGGGGAAAATTAAATGGCTCTCGATCCATTAAAAATAAATAAATAAACATGGCAGGTTATGTCCAGGTCACTCAATATTATGAATAGTTAAACTCTGTTGCGGTTTTTGCAGCGGGCTGTTAGTGCGCCCAGCGCAGTGAGTTGTGCTTTTAGCGATGGAATGATCAGAGCACTTAGACTGAGTAGGCCCCAGCTCCGTCTTTTTTTTACTCCTCTTCTTTTCACTAAACTTTTAATGGATCGTTTAAGAAAGAATCAGCTTTGCAAGCCCTTCGCTAAATGCGTCTCGGATCCCAGTTCGCATCCCAGAATCCGCAATCCTGGGTTACTGTACTGTCCTGCTATGATTCCAGGCTGTTGCTTGTCTTGAACAGTTTACATGAACAAGAGAAAAATTACTTGACAGTGTTTCTATTTAGACGTTGTGTGCAGTATCTCACATTTACCACACCAAATTCTGTCTGGAATCTGACTGTCAGCATATCATTCTTTCTATCACTCTTCTGTTTATTTCTGCAAATGGCCATTATTTTGAGAGGGAGATAAAAAGTTAACATTGGTACTTTACAGTGTGAAAGTACACAAAAAAATGTGAGCGTTTATAAACTTTAACCGAGGAGAAAAAATAAAGCCGTAATGACTTTGTGCTGCGAGAGGCCTGCTCTATCCACTCTCATTGCTTATTAGTAGATAGCAGATAATTTCCATCCTGGTAAATAACCTCTGCCTTATCTCTCCAAGTGCATTGCCTTACTGGTTTCAGGCTTTGATGGGGTTTGATTAAGAGGCTGATTCTGCCTTCTTTTCATCTCTCCAATTAACTTGTTGGGGATATAGTGACCGTTCTTTGCGTGGTGCTTGCAAGATGCCGGGCCTGCTTTGTAACATTTTTTTGACAGGGTTTAATTGGATATTTAAAGAATCATTAAAAATTCTAAATTAGTCCTATTTAAGAATTAACAACAGTCATTAAGAATTAATGGGTTCGCTTGGCACCAGTGGAAATGGAGAGTGAAAGATTAGAATCTATAAGGGGGTCAAGGCAGTGGAAGATGCAACTTTAGGCCCTGGAGAGTTCCTTTCGAGCTCATATGCAGGGAGGGAGAGAGAGAGATAGAGAGAGAGAGTGAGAGATTGAGAAGGAGAGAGATGCAGGGAAAGAGAGAGAGAGAGAGAGAGAGAGAGAGACCAGCTATATACTGCATTATGATATGAAGACCAATGCACTATATTACTGTATGAGGAGCAATGTATTATACTGAGGTAATGGTAAACGTGAAATCATATTTCTAAACACATTTTTTAAACACATGTTTGACAGAGAGAGAGCGAGAGAGAGTGAGGGGAGAGAGAGGCAGAGAGAGAGAGGGGAGAATTAAGCACTGCGATGCTGTCACTGTTGAGACCTGATCCTCTAGTTGTCTTAAAGGCCCAGTAACCCTGTCTGTTTCAGCAGGCATTTATTTCTATTCTCTCTTTCTATGCATGCATGTAAAATGATCCTCCGGGCACTAGGGGTCAGTCTACAGCAGCTTCTGGGATTTTTTCATAGGCTAATTTACTATTCCTTGGGAGAAAACTTGCTGCAGCACTGCATTAAAGCATCCCTGATTAATTATTTAGCCAAATAGCATCAAGCCTGGTCATACCAACGGCCATGTAATTGACCATATTTAGAGACAAGACCTTTTCAAAGGAGAAAAAAATAAAGCATTACACATTATTTCTTTTCACTTTTCACTTTTTTTGGCACCCAAACAACCACCCGACAACAACTGACAACACCCCCCCGCCCCCCGCCCCCCTCCCCCAGCCTGTATTCAATAGTTTGGTACTAGCATACTACGATATCACCTTAAACTAAAATAACTCTATTTATATTTGGAATAATCAGGAACACATATCCCGTCTGGCAAATGATTACATCTGTGGTTCTGGAGAGCTCAACCACATTTTGCAATATCAGTAGGTTAATTTACAGTTCTGTATTTATTTTATCTTATCTTATATTTTCCTTTATAGCTACAGTAATTAGTGTGGTCCTCTTTCAACCCTCCCACTTTCTTGATTGTTGTTTTTTATCACAGCTTAACACATTTAGTAAACGCACCTTATGTAAAAATAAATATTATTTTCATACTGTATGTTGTTTTGCACTTGTATGACACTGTAAGATACCATGATACGTATTCACAGTATGTTGTGAGCGGTGACTTTTTAGTCACAGCAGGGATGTTTGTTCCCTATTTTCTTTGGTAAATTGACCAGGGGAGGTATGTTTTGTACTGTTGTGTTTTATTTTATTTTGTTTTGTTTTGTTTAGTTTTTTTAATGCACTACCCAAAATTAAACCTCGCTCAGAGTGACCTTAAATACAATGTCATTCTTCCCATTAACATTGTCCTGCCCAGAGGATCTCTCAGTGGTTCCTGGGCTGCTATTCCCTCAAGGAAGTTCCCCTCGATCCACGGTGGAGCTATGAGAGAGAAATTGATTTCTCTCTCTCTATCCACCTCCCCCTTTTCTGTCTCCCTCTGTATCCTGTCTCATTCCGGATAAATTTCAGGAACACAATGCTGCACTTAGTAATCTTTTGAGAAAATGGAGTCGTTTTCAGGGGAAGCAGTACGTGAGGATAATGCTTTCCCTCGGTAATTTAGTTTAAAAAAACTTAACTAAAAAAGGAGATTGTCACTTGTTTTGTTTTGGGTTTTCATCCCCAAAACACAAGATTGAACTGCTCTCAAATGCAAGGGGGCAGTTTTATGTGAAAATTAAATACCAAACCATCTGAAAGTCTTAATCAAACCCAGATGTTTTGCGGAGGAGGATTGCAGTTCACTGAAGTGAAGCACTTGGTTTTTTGTTTTTTTTTCCAGCCCACGGTGCTCACTGAATCACCCAGAAAAAGGAACTTTGAAATAAAATGCATAAATAAGTATGACAATAATTCATCCCGACTGTCCAGAATGCATGACAATCATCCAGAAACCGGAAAGACATTCTACCACTGATATATTTGTCTGACTACAGTACACTTTCAAAATTCACCACACACTGAGGGCCTTAATCCTTAGTGAAGGCAGAACCGAAAATAGAAAAAAAAACTGCTTTAAGTAAATGCACTCTCTTTTTGTTCTTTTTGTGGTTCTGTGTGTGCAAGTATGTATTTAGATGAATAGACCTCAGTCTTGCTTTGTCCGTTCATACCTCACTGTAGGCGTTCCATTCATTTTATTTGCTCTTGTATCTTTCTGGTTGCACGCAGATATTTTTCAGGATTTCATTGATTTATTGTGCCTCACAACTACTAATGCTGAGCTTGTTCTAAACCCTTTCAAAAATAGTTTTCATAACTAATGAATTGCTTGAATTGTTTAAATGTCTCTAGCTAAAATGATAAGATGTAATTAAATTATTAGTGTTATTGTGATTTATACAATGCATGATTACCTTATAATTCTAAACAATAATAATACACGTAGATTAAGTGGTAAAAGTATTCTACAGTAGTAGCTTGTTTGATGTTCAGGTATTTATAGTTCCATTAATTGGCCTCCGGTTTCAAAGGGTACATGTGTTAATGTGATGTGGAGCAAATTATATTATGCCTTGTTTCCAGTTATGTAAAATGTGAAATTAATTATATATAAGTTGCTATTTTGTTCTACTGTAAGGTGTGTCCGCAATGAGACCCTATAATGAAAGAAATTAAATTATTTTTTAATTGCCAGGCCTTGTTTCTAGTTTTCCCAAAAAAAAAAAAAAAGTATATATACTATAATCAGTACGATCGCTGAATTTAACTTTTTGTCAATTGTGACAGGGCTACAACACATAATTGAGAATATACGTGTGTGTGTGCGCGCGCGCGTGTGCATGTGCACAGTTGTGTGTGTATACATATGGATAGATGAACCATAGAAATATTTGTTTTTATTATTGAAAACTTGGCTGAGCCCCGATACGATGGATTTAGGAGGCTTTTGACTGTTTGGCAGCTGCGTGCAAAAAAAAGGCGGCTTTTTGGAAAGGCGATATTAGCCTAGCGTCTGAGGAGGTGGGAGATCATTTGAAGATTTGTGACAGATAGATGTGATCTGAGCGTTAGGGCTGAGCCTTGCCTTTTTGGAAAGTCTTTTTGGAAATTTCAACTGGCGGACGGGAGCGCGCATGTAAAAAAGAGGAACAGACCGTTCGTTTCGGGGGTTTGTGATCTCTTAATGCGGAATCGGGAGCGGGGGGGGATTTGGAAGGCCGGGTGGCAGCGGCCCCGCGTTAGCGGCCCCGCGTTAGCGGCCCCGCGTTAGCGCCGTTTGATGTCGCTCCTCGGGTCTTCGGCGTGGCAGCCGATCGCTGAGACAGACCGGCGGGGAAGCTCACGCCAGAAAACCGGCCATCGCTGCTGCTTCCCATCTCACGTGCCACTGTGTGTGTGTGAGTGTGTGTGTGGCGTGGGGCAGTAGGGGTGCATGCCAGGTTGCTCACCGCTCACTTTCGGGGACACGAGAACCCCGACGCTCGCTTCGTGTCAGAGCTAGTTGACTGGGCTATGTTAGTCAGGTAGGCAGTCCCCCTGTCTTCCCAGCATGCACTTGGACCCGGGTGCAGACTGCACTTTTTGTGTTCCAGGGGGATGGGGCCAGATGGAGGAATTTGATTATCCAGCAGTAGAGGACCAAATGTTCAATTGGATACAGAACCGGAGGAAAAGGGTAGAGGAAATCTAAAATGGCTGGTCGTGTATGCGGCCAACAGTTTCCGAGGGGAACCAAATAGGCACTGAGGTGTAGTAATGCGGAAGCCCTTCCAAGTACCAGCTGGGGCTTTTAGGAGCTGCTATCCCCACAGCAGACACTCTGCGGGCTCCAAGCAGCTTGACTTTACCATATGTGGAACTTTTTATTCTCCACCTCGTTTCCCTGGGGGCCCGGGCCGCTGGGACGCCGGAGGCAGGTGAATTGCTCTTAATGCAAGGCACTAAATCACTGGGCTAACATGAGAAGCTTGAAGAGAGGAAATGGATCTGGAGTAGGACCGGCTCGGACTGGCTTAACCTTGGGGTTTGTGCTCGCTTCCCAAAAAAAAAAAAAGAAGTAGAAAAAAAAGATGCTGCATAATGTTTCATTATACTTTCACCTTGTGCTTACCCACTTTTATAACGAGTGACCTTTTCATCAGCATGCATAATTCCTGAATGCTTTTAAAAGCAATTCAATACATTTGAATACTGGCAGCCTCTCTTGCTTTCTCTATCTGTCTCTCTCTCTCTCTTTCTCTCTTTGCCCCTCTCGCTCACCTTCAATCATTATTCCTCTTTTGTTGTACTCCACTCTATTTTGTATTAACAAAGCTCTGCATACTCAATCTTACAGTATGGGTATGCAGTATTTTAAAGCTTTTGACTTTGGAGAATGGAATAGACCATCAAAAAAATAAGCATTTTCAAAGACGGATCAGAAAGAGAGCATCTATCCCAGGCTCTCCTCAGAGGGACAAAGCAAAGGCCTCAACGTTTGATCAGTACATGTTCAACGTACAGATGATACACTCAGTGAGCACTTTATTAGGTATTTATTACTACTCTTCACTGGATGTTTTTTGTTATTTGCACCATTCTCTGAAAACTCTAGAGACTGTTGTGTGTGAAAATACCAGGAGATCAGCAGTTTCTGAGATACTCAAACCACCTGGCACCAATAACCATTCGACAGTCAAAGTCACTTAGATCACATTTCATCCCCATTCTGATATTTGGCCTGAAAAACAGCTGAATCTCTTGATCACATCTGCTTGCTTTTATGCATTTAGTTGCTGCCACATGATTGGCTGATGACATATTTGTATTTACAAGCTGGTGTACAGGTCTACCTAATAAAGTGCTCACTGAGTGTATATGGGATATGTTACGTTGTAGTTCAAATGCACTCTCTTTTTGTTCTTTTTGTGGCTCTGTGTGTGCAAGTATGTATTTAGATGAATAGACCTCAGTCTTGCTTTGTCCGTTCATACCTCACTGTAGGCGTTCCATTCATTTTATTTGCTCTTGTATCTTTCTGGTTGCACGCAGATATTTTTCAGGATTTCATTGATTTATTGTGCCTCACAACTACTAATGCTGAGCTTGTTCTAAACCCTTTCAAAAATAGTTTTCATAACTAATGAATTGCTTGAATTGTTTAAATGTCTCTAGCTAAAATGATAAGATGTAATTAAATTATTAGTGTTATTGTGATTTATACAATGCATGATTACCTTATAATTCTAAACAATAATAAGACACGTAGATTAAGTGGTAAAAGTATTCTACAGTAGTAGCTTGTTTGATGTTCAGGTATTTATAGTTCCATTAATTGGCCTCCGGTTTCAAAGGGTACATGTGTTAATGTGATGTGGAGCAAATTATATTATGCCTTGTTTCCAGTTATGTAAAATGTGAAATTAATTATATATAAGTTGCTATTTTGTTCTACTGTAAGGGGTGTCCGCAATGATTTACACCAGCTTGTATTTACAAGCTGGTGTACAGGTCTACCTAATAAAGTGCTCACTGAGTGTATATGGGATATTTTACGTTGTAGTTTAAGTTAATGACAACATTCATAAAACAGTGGAAAATGTGAATGAAATGCCTGACTCAAAGTTTGAATAGAACCGTATACGTTAAAATGCTCGCTCGCTAGGGTAATGTAGCTACAGTCAGCAGCTGGCGCGGGGTATGTTCTGTTTCTATTTCTGCCTAATTCAGACAATCTGTACTCTCCTATGTGTTGTACCTAAAACCCAAGCTCTTTAATCCGGAGTCTAATGCGACGGGTTGCAAGGTGCTGTGGAGGCTGTAGGTGGTGAAGATTTATGGCCGAAAGCGGGCGTTATGACAGAGGCGGATTGGGGGGTTGTGGGAAGGGGGGCGGGGTAGAGCTGGATCGGCAGGGTGTGGTGGCCTCTCTCTCGACTCTCTGTGGGAATAGATAGGTTAACTACCAGGGGCATCGAGGGCGGAAAGTTAATGCACTCGCAAGGATCTGAAGCCAATTACTCAGACTCCGCAGAACCAGGAAAGTTTTTTTTTCTTTCTAATCCCTCCAAATGGGTCCTGAATGCCCTCGGCCAGCGGGTCATCGAAGGTCTTGGAGGTTAAAGGCGTTCAGCCCGGGTGTGGTTCACACTGAGAAGCCCCGCCCTTTGTGCTGTCTGTTTCCCCTTGTCCTCTTCAGTTAGGACTCAGTACACTCAGTGCAGGGCAGCCCCACAGCAGCTGATAGGTGCCATGTTAATTATCGGTAAATGGACTGCATTTATATAGCGCTTTCGTCCAAAGCACTTTACATTACTGCCTCTCATTCGCACACACACACTGGGAAACAGTAAAAGACTGCCGTGCAAGGCACCAACTCGTTGGGAGCAATTGGGGGTTTGGCCTCTTGGTCAGGGTCACTTTGTTGGAGATCAAACTGCCAACCCTCCAACTGCCAGACAACCACTCCTGAGCTAATATCGCCCCCAAAAAATGTTATTCTAGAATAATAATTTTTCTGTGTGCATGAGTGAATACATACATATAATTCGGTAACCCAAGGCTGAGTTTAATTGGTCCAGGCACTGGAACCAGAATGGTGCCAGTTTCAGTCTGAGGTGGCAATCTTCTGTACACTTGAGAAAGGTTCTTAACCTGGAATTACTTCTGTAAATGTCCAGCTGTGTAAATACATGATATTTAAAAAGTAGATGATGTAGCTTGCTCTGCATAAATGTGAATTAATGTAATACTAATCCTAATATAATAAGATAATCATAATAATAATAATTTTCAGGGGCTGAACTGGGAAACGTTGTTTGTCTTAAGAGTTTTTATCTTCATTAACAATGCTTTTCTAGCTGCATTCAGTGTGATTACGTCATTTTGTTTTTGCCCAAAGAGTCCATCTCACATGTAAGCAATAAGCAACTTTTCTTTTCTTTTTTAATAGCACGTGGCAAATTTCTCTCAAGTTTGCAGGACCGTTTGCAGACATACATGTCCATTTACAAAAAAGGAATATACAGTTTGTTCATTCAGGTGCTCATGCACTGTTGCTGTTATTGTTGTTCTATTTCTATTCTATGCTCTGTTGTACATATCTGTAGAAGCAGTTTCACACTCTGCCTGCCTCTACCGCCACCAAAAAAAGACTGAGAATTAAATACATCTTCAAAAATGATGTGAACATGAACCTTGCTCTCGGTTAAAGAGTCCCCGCTGGCTTCGACGGCTCACACTGTTTTGGGCGACAGCAGCCGCACGCAGCCAGCTTAGGTTAAGGACGTTTAGCACGTTAGCCGTAGCCTAACAGCCCTCTCACGTTTTTAGCCCTGTGCGCAGTCATGAATGGCTTTTATTGGGACAAGCTGGTTGTAATGCATTAGCTCATTAAGCCATATGGAAAATGGCACGGCTCTTTCGGTTGTGCGCTGTTTCGGAAAGTGCTGTCACACAGAGAGGGCCTCCGGTTTCAGGCGAGACATTCCTCCGTGCCCTGTTTGCGCAGCTGTACCGCCGATCGAATTACGCAGGCCCCGTCCGTCCACAACGAGGGCCAGGGCGGGTGGGGGGGCCTGGCGGTGTGTGTAGGGTGGGGGGGGTCGGGGGGGGTTTGGCACTTGCTAGGTGCCCCACTTTAGGTTCATCCCCTCCTACCACCGGGAGCGCTCCGCTGGGCCTAGAACCAGACGACCTTTTTTCCTTGGACTCCGAACCCCGGACGGCGCATTGCGCAAGCGGGGAGGGCTGGGGCGGCGGCTGTGGAGCCCCGGGGGTCTCCCTGGAGACGGGGCGGTGGGACGGAGGAGCAGCAGTCACGCTGCGCCGGGAACTTTGACAGGCCGAGCACGGGGAGCTCGGCACCGCTGCTGTCAGCAGTTCCTACAGTGCAAACAGTATGAGGAAACTTCCTCTGGGATTGAATTACTGAAGGCTTCTGCTGGCTGTTTTTTGGTATAATTGAGAGCACAGAGGGAGCTTGATTTCTCTGTCTTATGATTTGAAGGTGAAGACAGGAGCCTGTAGGGCTCTGTCAGAGATGCGGGCATACACAAGTGCAAGACTTCAAAAAAAAAAAGAAGCCCTATTCCCCTTACAAGCGAATTGCTTACCTGAATATAAAAGTTTTGAGTTTCAGTGAATCGTTTAGCGCTCGTAGTCTGCATAGGTTACGAGTCACGTCAAACGCGGGGAAAAAATCTCCCTGAACGCAAGACGCCTCCAAAGCACCTCTGCGTATACAATTTCACATGTGGCACTCCCCCCCCTCCCCCACACCTCCCCTTCCTTTTTTCACCTCTAATCCTGTGCCATCAACTACTAAAAAAAAAAAACAGACAGAAAGGTGTTTACTTTTCTTTGAGTACCAACATCTGCCCAGAAGACTATTGAGAGAGACGTGCCTGTCATGGAAGCCCCGCAGTATCAATGCTTAAGAAAAGTAACAAAAAAAATATAAAAGTGTTGTGACAAGACTTTAACTGCGCCTACCCACATGGGGCAAATAGATGCCGAGCTCCGTCTCTGTTGTGCTTCTTTGCTTTGTTTTTTGTTTTTTGTTGCCGTCTCCGTGCGGAACTTTGGATTATTTGTTTGTTCAAGAGTTGAGCGAGTAGACGTTTTTTTTAGTTTTTTGTTGCGTCTGCGTGCGTGTGTGCGCGTCTGCCTGTCTGTGTGGGCGTGTTAGCGTGCGTGTGCGTGCGCGCGCCGAGCGCTTCGCCTCTGCATCTTGTCCTAATGGAACTGTCAACATCTGGATCTTCTGTGAGAAGCCATCAATCAGATGGGGGGTCTGTGGGGTTTTAATCATGCCGTTCCCACTGCAGCCAGTGCCACAAAGAGCACGCCCGTCAGACATCCGGATGCCGCTCCGCAGTCTGAAGTCACTCAGAACCTGAGAGAAGTTTCCTCTGGAGTTTGCTCCTTGTGATCTGATGAATCAGGAGCGTGGTTTATTCACCTCATTGTGTCAAAAGAGGAAGACTTCTCCCTTTTTTTCCCTCTTTTTTTTATTGAAGAGTTCCGCGTTAAGCTCGGAGAAACGTAACGTCGGGCGGGAAGGGAGCGGGAGGAGCGCCGTCAAGCGGCTCGTTCGCTCTTCGTCGGAAGAGAGGCGTGGACCGGCGAGGCCGTTGACGTCGAAAGAAATACCCGCAACCGCGTAAACGGACAGTAAAGTGACCCTAACAGGCGATACCCCCCCCCTCTCCATTAAATCATGGAACCTCTTGTTTGGCGGGCGGACGGGCGGGCGCGCGGGCAGGGGGAGGCAGCTCTTTGTGTGTCTTACAGTCCAGTAGCTCGGAGACAAAGCCGCAGTAGATCCTCGTGTGTCCGTGTCTGGGCGAACCTCAGAGGAGGGCACTTCTGGTGTGCATCGTCTCTCCTTCCAGTGCTGTCTGAATTTATTTACCACAGCGACCCCCCCCCACACCCCCGGGGGGGTCCGCGTCTTGTTTATGAGTGCATCCTGAAGAGTCCTTCTGACAATCTTAATGGACAAGTGGCTGCTCTCAGAGAGTGGTATTTATGGCGAAAAGAACACTCTTGGCACCTCTAGAATAAGTGCCTCTTCCCAGGGTCCGGCGCTGTGTTTACATTAAAGGAAGAAAAATACGCCATTAGAAAGCTCCAGATGAACCCTTTGAAACTCGAGAGCTGTAACATCGCATCTTGTAGTTTAGTGCCTTTTTTTACTGTTATTCATTTGGTTTGTTTGTTTTGGGTTTCGATATTGTTGTAATTTCGGATAAACGCATCTGTTGCATCAGCAGGTCGGAATGGCGCACCTTCATCCAGAATAAAAAGAGCAGCAGCAGAGGACTAATAAGTCATAAAAAGAAGTCTAATAAATACCTAATAAAGTGCTCACTGAGTGATGCCTCACTCAGTGAGCACTTTATTAGGTATTTATTAGACTTCTTTTTTTGACTTATTAGTCCTCTGCAGTCCTCTGCTGCTGTAGCCTATCCACTTAGAGGTTTGATGGGTTGTGTGTTCAGAAATGCTCTTCTGCATACCACTGTTGTAATGTGTGGTTATTTGCATTACTGTGACCTTCCTGTCAGCTATGACCAGCCTGGCCCTTCTCCTCTGACCTCTTTCATTAACAACACGTTTTTGCCCGCAGAACTGCTGTTTTTTGAGTGTGTAATGTGTGTAGTGTGTGGGTGCATGAATGTGTAGGGTGTGTAGTGTGTGTAGTGTGTGTATGCATGTATCGTTTTAGGTGCAGCACACCAAATCTCGTTGTACATAATTCTGATTCTGATTCTGATTAGTTTTTTTGCACCATTCTCTGCAAACTCTAGAGACTGTTGTGCATGAAAATCCCAGGAGATCAGCAGTTTCTGACATATTCCACCATCCTGTCTGGCACCAATAACCAGTCCACAGTCAAAGTCACTTAGATCACATTTCTTCCACATTTTGACATTTAGTTTGAAGAACAGCTGAACCTCTTGACCATGCCGGCATGCTTTTATGCTTTCAGTTACTGCCAGGTGATTGGTTGATTAAATATTTGCATTAATATTTAGGTGTCCAGGTGCTCACTGAGCGTATGTAAAATAGAGAACTCCTGAATGAAAGTTTGACTCAGATGCAGTACTGTAGCCACCATAAGCAGACTGCTCTGTGTACTGCATGTGTTCCCTCCAGTTCCAGGATTTCAGATTTAAAAGGGTTTATCTGCAATTTTTATCAGCTGAATTCTCTCTTTCTCTCCCTCTCTCTTTCTCTCCCTCTCTCATTCTCTCTCACCCTCTCTCTTTCTCTGCTCATATTGCTCTCACTGATCTGTGTGGCAGAGTCTCAGCTGTCTTCATGCATTCCAAACGCAGTTCTCTTGACAGAAGGTCTTTGTGATGCTTTTCCTTTTTTTTTGTCATGGCCCTTGTCTCCTCTGGGTATGTTGAATTTTTCAGGAGTTCCTATAATTTAGTAAGGATTGAAGGCATCAGGCTCAGTTCTGTATCTATTTTAGCTAACGCCAGATGAATTTGGTGCAATATCCAAGCCAGACCCCCCTCCAAACCTTAGTTGTAATTTATCTCTGGACCAAAACACATTTTGTTATTTCAATCATCTATTTTTATACAGTAACAGGAAGGATGAAGATACATACGTGTGTACATTGTTTTTTGTCAGTCAGAAACAATTTTTATAGGGCACATAAAGAGCTCTATCACAAGCTCTTTGTTTGGGTGTTTCTGTGTAAAAGAGAGAGATGTGACAGTGTATTCCTTTGCTTTTTACACACTGGCATTGGGCCTGTAAACAATACATTAAAAAATCCTACTACAGTACATAGTGAGGATTCCACATGTAGAGTGCCCTCGAGCTGATCGCTGCAGGGTGACTGGATCGGGGTCAGGTTGTGCGCAAAGTCCTTGTAAGGTACAGTAAGGTACCTTTCATCAAGTTCTGACACAGCACTTACTCACACCGTTGTCAGTGAGGAATACAAAGTCACTCTCGGGTTCCTTTTATTGTGGGTCATTCACATTTTTATTGTTGCACTCGGTGGAAACTATAGCTGTGAGTTTTATGTCTATGAATTTTCCTTTCCTCCTGCCAGATGATGTACTGGCGGCAGAACTTTTTTGGTAAAGTTTTTTTAGTTTTCTTGAGAGTGACTCTTTCTCTCTTATAGTTTGTTCCGTTCCAAATTCAATTTGTATTGGATATGTTGAAATTATATGAAAAATACAGCAATCGCGCAAACTCCAACAGCAGTGATAGTTACCTTCCTACTTTATCTTTGACTGATTCAAGGTCGGCCATTTGCTTGTACAGGTGCAGAATATTCCGCATGGTTTAGAGTGGATTGTCAGTAGTTTGCATTTCGGTTCCTGATGATGTTCTCGTATTGATATTTAACTCAATATGAGTCAATTTTAGAAGTTTGACCTCCTTTCAATCCATCCCCACACCAGCAACCATAACCAAATCTAATTCCATTTTATTTACTACGACAGGAGGAAAAATTAATTGTAATTGTTCTATCACACTTGAACATTTTAAAGACTAATAAAATGCTGAATGTCTTTTTGATACAGAATGATGAAAAAATAGTTTTTTCTACATTTTGTTTATTGGACAGGGATACTTGGGTGTCCACAGATACAGGTCAGCAGAGGCTCGGTAATCAATTAAAGGCAAACACGCATCATCGTTCTCTTCCTGGTTTTAGTTTGTAAAGAGCAGTCCCTAACCCTACCCCCAGAGCCTAGTTCCTCCTCCCCCTCCACCTCCTGTGGTCAGCTATCTGTGTCAGCAACGTTGTCCCACAATTATGCAAAAAGATGCGTCATGCCATGCAGGAAATCGTTTTACAGACATCTTGGAAAAATAGTTAGTCCCTAAACAGTTAGTCCCTAAAATACCTCTTCCAAAACTGCAATAGTTTTAGTTGGATCAGTACGGAACACAAATCAAAAGCTCCGGGATTACATGAAAAGCTGAAAAACACGAAATAAATGCATGTGGGCCTTTAAAATATAAATAAATTAAAGTCAAACGGCCGAGTCCATGACAACCAGCGTTAACAACAGAAGGCGTGAGAGGGTATCAGACAGCTACAGGATTCTCTCTGAATGCCTTATGTGTTTCCTCAGCAGAAGGCTGGAAAAAAATAGCATTTCTCTGTCATAGAAACTGTGGCAAATAACAGTCTGTCTCTCCCCCCCCCCCCCCCATCCATGATCAATATTGGGAGGAGCGGGGCACGGCGGGGCGCGTGCTCGTAAACTGCGTTAATAAAGCAGCCTCTGCCAGGTATTGTTTCCAGGCCTGCGCTCCTGTGCGACGCACGGGGGAGTCCCCACAGTGCGGAATATTGAGAATTAAAACAGGCGGATCTTAATTGTGCTGGGATCACCCAGAGGAGGAGGGCGAGGGTGGCTGACTCCGAAGGTTTGGGAGTGCCTAGCAGGGACAGAGCGAGTGGAGGGGTGGTGGGGGGATGGGAGGGGGGGGACGGGGGGTTGGTAAGGCTCGTCGGGTAGGCCCTGAGCTCACCCCCGACTGCTACTCTGGGTAGGGAAAGTTCATCACGACCTGCGCTAACGGCTAGGCTGTGACTTTGGGGTGAAGCTGGCTTGATATATCACTGTGAATACAATGCTGCTGGACGCCGTGTTTGCTGTTGTTGTTTGTGTTGCTGCTAATGTTAAATGATCGACCCTGCTGAAAAAAAAAAAACAGATTAAGCTGGTTTTGCAGGTTTTGAAACAGCTGTTAGCTGGTTGTTCAGTTCAGATCAGCTCCCAGCTTGACATGGTTTGACCAGCTCAAGCTATGTTTTGAAACAGCTCGATGGTGGTTGACCAGCTACCAGCTCGGATAAGCTACCGGCACTAGCTAGACCTGCTCGTACCCAGCTAGACCAGCTTATGATCAGCTTGACCAGTTACATTTTCAAGCTGGTCAAGCTGGCATAGCTGGGGTTTAAAAAAGGGTATGGTTCTCATGTTTCAACAGAGCTTTGCATGTATGGCGGTAAAGATGGCTGGTACAATTATAAGCACTGTCAGCAAATTGTTCATGAACTGAGTCCAGGACTGGGGGAACAGAACTCGACATCCGAGAGCGATGTGGTTGAATCCCTCTGGGGGGAAAGAGGTTAGAGCTTTTTAAGCACTGTGAGTTTTTTATGCAAATGACCATGAAGTCATCAGCCAAAACAAAAGCGGAGAATTATTATCATTCAAATGGTCTATAACCGGCCAAAGGAATTTGAACTTTATTGAAATATCCATCAAGCCGAAAGTTTTAGCTGGAGAGTAAAAAGGAAAACCCTGTTGCGGGATGTCAGCAGTTCCTCAGGCCCGTTCCTGAGCCGCGGCCAAGCGCTACGCCGCCGTCACGGCAACGCCGCTGCCACGGCGACACTGCGCCGCGGAGGCCATCTGAGGAAACGTGACGTTACAGAAATCTCCCTCCTCCCTCCACGCCCCGCTTCCCCATGGCCTCACAAATGATATGCAGGTGTTTTCTCCTCCACGCATGTGTACTCTTCATGTAATAACAGCGTAAAGATAAAAACATAAAGAACAGAGGGAGAGAGGGAGGAGGAAGAAGGGGGGAGAAGGAGGAGAAGGGGAAGGGGGGGGAGAAGAAACACTTTTGGAAGAAGTGGCTGAATGTGCTGTCTGTAGCAAATTATTACCCCCAGATAGATTCATCACATCTCCCCGCTGGATTAGGAAGGCCTATCTAATGAAGTTCCCCATCAAAATGAGGGGACTAATTCTGATTCGGCTGAGGTAATGAACTTCTCCCTCCCGGTGCGAGAGGCGGCATGGGGCGAGAAGGGGAACGGCGAGAGAGTACGTCTCGCAAGGAACCGAGGAGGGAGGTGGGGGGGGGGGGGGGGCGTTCGGAAAAAAAAAAAAACATTATGTTGAATGTCTGTCTTTTATTTGCTGAGATATATTAAATTTCTAGCGCTGCACCATGTTATATAAAATTATGCTAATGACTTTTGGCCCACTGTGAAGGCAGCTTGCTGGTCCTGAGCATGTGTGTCTGGCTCCTGAACCAGGCAGCACAGTGGGAATCGCCTTTTCTATTAAGAAACCTCTTGATACCTCATGATGAATTTTCTTTCACCAAATGTTCTCCTTTTGTCTAAAATACTAGCGTTTTCTAAATGACTTTGGAGAGCCGCGCCGCCCTCAGACAGGTCCGCGGTACGGCGGAAGGGGGCCTCCCGCCACAGACTAGGGAGTCAATTAATAGGAGCGGTAATAATTATAAGCCGGCCGGATACAGGGGCTAGCTAATTGCGTCGTGTTCGACGGTGTGGGCACTGCCTATGGTCCCCTGCTCCCGTGAAAGCGGCCCCCTCCATCCCCTCCCTTTTGTGCGGACGGGGGCTACTGTAGTCCGCGGAATAATACAACCGAAAAGAGTAAAGAGCAAAAGGCCTTACACTTGTAACATAATTAACTTTACATGGCTTTCACCTGTTTGGAGGCCGGGGTGAGATATTCTAATAGATTTTTTTTCCCCGCCTCCCCCCTCCCCCTTCCTACCGTTGCTTGGATACTTTTTCAATTTTTTTTCCACTCCCTCCTCAGTCCCTCCTTAACCTTGGTGTGCAGTAAATAGCTAGAGTCTGTAGCTAAAGGCTGCTTTTTCCCACCCCTCACCGCAACCCCCCCCCCCCCCCCCATTCAACCCCCACCCCAGGCACAATGAAAAATGACAGCACTTTAATGTTGGTGAAAGGGCATTAAATTGGAACGATGAGCAGCCGAGTGTAGTTTGCTTGTATTGCGTCGCGCGCAATTTCTGAGCAGCGGTGCCGGGGCTCGTCTCTAATACATCTCTCTAAGTTTGTCCCACATGGGCACCCCTATCTGCCGTGGGCCCATTAGCACTTTGATTGTCCACATCATTTGTTTAACACATAATTAGCTCTGGTACAGTCTTGTGCTTTTTTTGTTGTTTCTTTTTTTCAAAGTACTACCATTTTCCTCCTCTGGCCCCAGTGACATTACCTTATTTAACTGATCAAAGAAGCTCATCAAGTTGTTTCTTCAAGGATTTCAACTGATCAACATCTAAAAACAATCAAGCGCACGTCACCCGGCATTCAAATCTCTGTGTAAACACCTCCTCGACCACCCCCCTCCATGAGCCTTGTTTGCAGACGCCCTCAGAGCACCAGCGGTAGACATGCCCCATCACTCGGGTCTCGAGCTGCACAAGCTTCAGTGCGGAAGGAAAAAGAACAACCGCCTATAATGGACCCGCAAGCTCCACTGTGGATGGAATATATCCAGTATATATGCATTTTGTATATTTATTTTTTGGTCAAATGCTAAGTCAACAGTGAGCCGGTTCCTGGAGTTTGCGCCATTTTAGCTGTGGAGCTCGGAGCACCACTGTCAGTTACTGGCCAGCATGTAGATAATACATATCAAGCACCCAGTGTCGCATCTGACTGTGTTGGGGAGTGTGTTGGAGAGATAAAACCTAATGACCTTGGCATGTTGGGAGTACTGTATGGATGAGGGTGCCAAGGTTGTCCAGTGCATAGACGAAGACCACTTTAAATAATGTGGTCCAAGGCAGACCTTGGTCAAATGTGTACTTTTCTACACTTTAAGGAGCTTGTCTGGTGTGTTCGAAACCAATTAAATACTCTCAAAAAGTGCAAATCCCGCCTTCTTGTCCTCTTGGTTGGGTCAATTGCACCAGACAAGATCAGTCGAGCACAGAAAAGTATTGGAATCCAAAACAATTACATATTTGGCCAAGGTCTGCCTTGGACCATTCTGAAGTGGACTTCATTCATGCACGGGACAACCTGGCAGCCTCATCCCCACGAATCCAGAAGCGTTTGACCCAGGACCGGCCCAAGGCGGCCGCCTCATTGACAGCGAGGCCATCGGAGCGCCGCCGCGTCGTCCGGGCCACTTCCAAACGCGGCAGGGTACCTACACGCTCCCTTCCCAGGCTGGTGGCTCTCCGATACGCCCACAAACCCCCCCGCCCGCGTGATTAGCACCTCTGCTGTGTGTGACGCGCCGGAGCTGACACTATTGACTTTCGCTGAGAGATTTATCCCCTGCTCCCCCAGGCACGCTCGCAGTGCCGCGCGGCGGCTGACACGTCTTACCCCGGCGGCTCCCCGCCCGTCGGCAAAGGTTTAAAACGAATGTCAGCCCTCCCGATCAAAAGGGCCCGTCTTCGCGACGCTTTGATTGCGCCTCCGGCCCTTTCTCGGGCGAGCTCCTCTTGGCTGGCAGTGGAGAGCGAGGGAGTTTCTCGTTTCTCGGTCTTCCTTCCGGGTTTCGGTCGTTCGTGAGATGATATATATATTTTCTTCCTTTCTGAAAACGTGCCAGACCCATTGTTTCGCGCCTGTTCCGGTGCCTGCTGTTGCGTCTTTTCGTCGCTGTTTGCGAATCCAGTTTGCGACAACAAACGCCTCTCCTTATCGCGGGGTGCCTGTCAATGGGAGACGACAGCGTTCGCCATTTTCAGGATCACAGGCCCGCTGTAACTTCTCATAAGGAAAGCCGCGCGCAAAACAAAATAGAAGATAAGCATGTTGTTTTATTTAAATAAATAAAAAACACCTTTCCGATGGTGTTAATTAAATGGCAATTAACGCCAATGGAAAGTTGTTTTTATTTCAGGCTAAAGTGTACATATTTGTCAAAAAAAAAAAGAACCCCTGATGATTCAATACTTGGCTTGTGATTGAGACAGGTCAAGTGCCTCTGTGTTTGTTCAGAGTGTAGCATGTTCAGTTTAGTCTGTGCAGCTGGAATTACATTACTCGCTAGCTTAGTGGCCGTGGATATTACAGCCTGTCCATCCATTTATACGGTTTAACTATTTACTAAAGCAGAGTGGGTTAAGTAGCTTTCTCGAGGGAACAACCATTTCAGCAGCCAGGAGTTAAACCTCAGACCTTCTAGTAAGAAGCATTGTCAGAAGCCCCTTAGCCTCCAAAGTTCAGGAAATTCAGGCTCCATTTTCAGAGTAGGACTCCTAAATTACAGTATGAAAATGAATGTGCAACTGCTAACCATATGTATTATGAGTTAGAAGACAAAACTATTCCTAGATTTGAACTACTACATAAGAGTACCCAGTAGCTCCCAGTTTTTCTGTAAGCATGTTTGAATATTATGCTAACTAAAGACATATTTAGATATGCTAAAATATTTAGATGTAAGGCCTATACTAATGTGATTGTTTCAAAGCAAAGCAGACAAGGGCACGTGCATTAGATTACACGCTTAAATTTTCAGCTGGCAATATACTCTTTTTTTGGGAAGGTCGGTAATTAGTCGAGGCAGAACCTTAGCATCTCATTAGCAGGTTCACACTACAGACTCCCGATTTCTCTGCCTGGTCTCACATCCATGCCCTTCGTTTGACTGCGTTTGGGTACAATTTAAATGCCGTCACGCTGTCGAGGTGCCATTTTGTTCTTTCATCTCAGTGTTCAGTGTACTTTAGTGATCTTTTGTCAGATTTCTTTTTTTGTGTGTGTATTGTGGGCATTTGCATATTTTTTAAGCCTTGGCTTCCTGTGTTTTGGTAGCGGCGCAATTTCCTACAGAGTTCTCTCTGGCGCCAGACCCATTATTTTACCTCAATGAAGGGATGATATTTTCAAGGTCAGCTTAATCTCCACAAATTAAAAGCCCTGTTACTAGGTAACCAAGCAATCACTGTCTAAATATTTTCAGTGAAGCCCTCGGCCTACCACTGGCTTCCTGTGTATTGGTGGCAGCGTAGTTTCTTACAGAGTTTTCTCTGGCACCAGACCCATTATTTTACCTCAATGGAGGGATGATATTTTCAAGGTCAAGCTAATCTGTACAAATTAAAAGCCCTGTTACTAGATCACCGTGTAGACTCTGCCTACATAATTTCAATGAAACATTCGGCCCGTCACCGGCTTTTCAGAAAGGTGGTGGGTGGTAGTTGTGTTGGCGGGGGAGGGTGGAGGGTGCAAAAAGAACCATAATCAAGCGGACTCTTAGAGAGGAAGTGGCCCTTCGATTAAAGCAGGATAATTATTATGTTTGTGTTATCCTTCAGTAACTCTGCATAGAAACAAGAAATGCAATCTCCTCACACCTCCACGATGGCTTTCCAATCAGCCAGGTCCTCAGGGGGCTACCCGCAGTATGTTCCTTCATCAGCATATAGTTACTCACGGGGCACATACCGTTAAAATTAACCGTGTTCCACATGGACGGCTCGGGCTGCTGTTTCTCCCAGGAATACACAGAGGTGGAGCTGCTTTGTATTCTGAGAAAGTCCCAGGCTTAATTGCTGTGATTTTTCCCATTATCTGTTAATTGATAATTCCTGCAGAGAGGGCCGTGAAATAAACCCACCTACTGATCACGAGCATGTGCCCCCCTCAGCTGACTCTGAAAAAACAAACAATTTTACACATGCACATGCGCGCACACAGACACACACACACACACATGCACGCATGCACACACGTAAGCATGAGTATACATATACACACACATTCCCGCTTACACACACACGCAAGCACGGATATACATATACACACACATTTATTCATATGCACATATGTGTGCATACACACACAAACAGGCACACACACACATATTTAAAGTGTAGGTGTGTGTGGGTATACGTGCAGTTTTTCTCGCTTGTACTTCGTACTTGGAGTAACGTTCCTCTACAGTGGAGAGATATGTTGAGTTGAGCGTGTTGAGTTGAGTGTGATAGCTGGAATTGCTAGATTTATTTTTTTAAAGGCTGCACGAGATTCCGTTTTATGTTTTTAACCTTTAGCCCAAAAGGTGTACTTGATTCTGAGCTTCTGAGCAATATACCAGCCAAGATTCAATTCTCCTTGCCTTTCTGAATATGGATTGGTTTGGTGAGTTGTTGAAATTACACTCTTAAAAATGTAAGAGTGATATTTTTTTTAATGTAAAAGTGTATGATCTCATGATGTGAATATCAGTGAAGCAGACTAGGGACTGTTTATATCCGTTTCTGTTGCCTGACCTTGGCCTTGCCAGGCTGGCTTGTCAGAGATTCCTGAAACGCTTCTAATTATGTTACGACAGCCTGCCACCTCATGCTTAAAACATAATAATGCAATGGGAGGCATTACACATTCCTTAGTATTGAGATATTCTTATTACAAAATATAAACTATTCGATTGGGAGGTCAGACAGATCTCTCAGATCTGTGTCCAATTAATTTACATCGGGCTAGAGTTTAAATTCATTTGAGATATTTTTGATATTTTGGAGGCTGTGCATCCTGGTCCTATTGTGGCAGACAAAAATATTTATAATATAAAAAACATATAAGTCCAGAATCTACTGCTTGATACTTGACAAGGGTTGCTACATGGAGTGCATCAAAGCTTGATAATCATTTGTCTGGTTGTGGCAACTTTAGACCAGCTATCTGTGCCGTAATGGTCCTCTTACTGCCTTGTGTCTCCAGTTTGGCACCCTCATTTTCTGTAGATTTCTTCACCCATGCCACCATTTGTTGTGTGAAAACAACCCAATAAACAGGACTAATTGGCTGGAGATCAACTCCACCGCAACAGTCATTAAGTTTGCAGTCTTACTTTCCCTTGTGCTGAGAATACAATCAGTTCATGCAAAGAAAGTTACCGCGTCCTACTTGGATGTTGCGCTGTAGGTTTTACCAGACATTTTGCTGCTTTTGATATTCCGTACTTCTTCAGAAAAAAATGTATGTTTCATGTTATAATACATCCCCAAATCTCCGGTAATCAGGTTAAGCCATGTTTATTGCTGCAGCATCTGGCCTTTGTAATGATTTACCTTTTCACTTGAGACATACCCTGTTGCCCAGATGTTTTCATTGATTAAAAGAAACAATGAGAATTTATGTGAACCTGTTTTTTGTGTGCAGTTTAATTACTGTTTGGAACCGGTTGGAATAGGGATGTCATGGTGGGCACTCTCTCCATTGGATACTGTGTCAGTCTATACCACTAGGTTTCCAGTAGATTTCCTCAGTAATGCAAAACAGAAAAACTGTCGCGCACAGCAGAATATCCAAAAAGGCCACTATGATCCAATGAAATTGCAGTGTAGGTTTTCTTTCCCTCTTATTGTGAAACACAATGGGGGTTGGGCAATGTGTGTGCTCAAGAGTGTGAGTGTGTTAGCTGTGCCTTGTGTGTGTTTGTGTGTGCATATGTGTGTTCAGTGAGAGTGCTTATGTTTGTGCGAGTGCGTGTGTGCACACGTGCATTCACGCGTGCATGTGTTTTTGTGTGTGTGTGTTTGTATGCCAACTGGAGTGAGAAAGACAGAGAAAACAAGAGTATCTGTTTTTGTGTGTGTGTGTGTGTGTGTGAGGTTTGTTTCTGCGTGTGAGCATGTGGAGATGCAGAGCTTGTCCCTTTAAGAGGGGGGCTGGTTAAAGATTCACTGTGCTCTTGAGAAACGTGTAAATCTGTATATCAGAGGTTTTTGTTCCAATGCCAAGTGCTAAAACTGATCATGAATTCCTTGTTACTGGTCCTCAGTCTCAGAAGCACGGCTGACAGGGGGGAGGGGGCCGGGTCAGTGCAGACAGGGTAGACATTATAATTAAGGCCCGCGCAGCATTTAAACTCTATTTTCGTCAAATATCCGATTTCAAAACCCCTCTGTGGCCCGTCCGCCCACCTCCCGCACGCAGATGCCCACCCCCCCCCGACTCGATTACGTGGGAATACGCGCGCAAACGCTCGCTGACGGCTTCAGCCAACGACGACGTGAGCTAGTCCTTTTCCTTTTTCGGCTGCTTTTCATCCTCAATCTTTTTTTCCATAGTGCGCTAACTTTGGCAACGTCGCAGGTAAAGCGTGATGTAGCGCAACGCTGTTTTGTATTCACCCGTGTTTTTAGAAACTCTTCAGCTCCCCCTCCTGTCCGGCCTCTCTGCCCCCCCTACATGGTAAAATAAATAGAAAAAGATATTTTTTGTTTTTCATAATTTTATTAGATTTTTTTTGCCAAACTAAGCATTAGATACACTTTAGTAGTAGGAAAAGGGAAGCGTTGCTCGGCTGAATGGCCTGTTTTCGTAATTGTTATTTCATGCTACGTATATGTCATGTTAAATACCGAGCTTTGCCAGATGAACATTCAGAAATATCACATGCTTTCTCTGCATCCTTCTTCTTCAGTCTGACATAGGGAGTTTGAATATTTATTTGTGAGGCGCTGTAAAATACATTAACCATGTGGCCCCACAGATACTGTATGTAGATGCGCGTTACTTTCTGGTGTCGGGGAGGCTTTGTTGAAGGAGAAAAAGAGCGAGTTTCATCTTAAGGACTTTCGGGAGGGGGCGGAAGGGGATTGGGGGGCGGGGGGGGGGGGGGGTAGGAGGAGGGCAGAGAGTGCTGTCCGTCCCCAGTGGGTCTGTAACTAGATACAGAGACTGTTGCGAGCGAGGCCTGGCTCCCTGGTGGACGTGCTGATTGGACAGTCTGAAGGGAGCCGGGGGAGGCGTCAGGAAGTGAGCTCTCTCACCGTGGGAGCTATAGGGGAGAACCAGATGAGACATTTGACTTCTTCTCTAACTCCCACTAAGGACAGATTGCCAGTGTGATCCACCCTCTATTACTGCAAATCAGCCCCTTTCTACTCCGTCCTGATTCATTAGGCTGACCGGCGCGCTGTTGCTGTAGACACACATACGCACGTACACTTAACACGTATGCAGGCAGAAACGTGCACGCGTGTTAATACACACGCATGCGAATGCACACATTAAAGGTTAGACATAGTGTTTTTACAGACAGACAGGTAGGTACCTGCCAAAATATGAATAATTAAGAAGCCGGGGGTTGCTAATAAGGAAGTTTATGTGCTGAGAGATCAGGCAAGGGCATCTGGGTAAAAAGTCTGCATATGTAAATCTTCAGCAATGCGAAAACTCACACGGCAGCCCTCCGAGAGGATGATAATTATAGCAAAAGGAATTGTGTTTACTGCTCTGTCTTGGGCAAAAGGTCAGACGGGGGAAAAAAAAAGAATACAACTGTGGTTTCATCTTTCACCAGGGGGGGGAGAGAAACCGTCTTTCATACTCGCTGTTTTGTATAATTAATGGAGAGATTCCGATTGCGGTGCTGGTTGAAATGACGTACACGGTGAAATTCGCAGCAAAACTTGCACGGTATTCTTTTTTTTTTCCTAACCGCTAAAGTTGTCTGTTAAAAAAAGTCTTTGTCCTACTCCCTAAAAAAAAATTCCTGTTGAATTTCACAATCTGGTTTTCCCAGTTGGAGAAATGATGCCTGTCCTATGCTCTAGACTGGAAATCGTCAAGAGGTTCTTTTTTATGCCTCTGCGTTTCTTTTGGCAGATATATAACGGTTGTCTGACTTATTTTTTCATAATATATCGGGAATAGCTGCTGTATTTAGATGCAGTAACCAGAATGCCTGGCAGACATACTTGCTTCATCATAGTTTCATCAACTTCCTTGACAATGTAGCTGATCACCGGCATTATTTAATGTGCCAGAAATGATTATGATGTCTTAATATTCACTTTGCATCCCCCCCATCTTGTTTTTCCCAAGGTGTTTGATCAGGAAGTCGTGCTTAACTGCTTTGTTTAAATGGATATCCTTTCATCGGGCCAGAAAATTTAGTGTGCAGTGCGGCGTTTTGATCATAAAAAAACAAAAGAATAAAAAAATTACTGATAGTCTGTGAACGGGCATAAGAGGGTTCTTTGTGCTTTGGTCCTTTGCTGGGTGGTGGTGCTGGTGGAGGTGGGGGTCTGGTGGGGGGTGTTGCTTGGTGCTCATTTATACAATGGCCCATTCCATTAACAGCCCACCTGGAGCTCCTTCACTTTGATGGGTCACAGCTGGTTTCTGGGCCAGACCGCCAATCCGTTCAGAAGCATTCCGGGCCTTGGCAAGGCGGTAGGCCATGGAAACAGACTGAGTGATGTCACGGATGAGTCCCTGCGCTCACTGACAGCCGTACCTCGCTCCCCCACCCCACCCCAGCACCCGACTTTATGGAACCTGACAAAGCACCGACGTCCATTCAGATCACCGCCACCGGTCGTTCGTGTTTTTAACTTAATTTTGACATTTTACTTAGCAGCGTTCGGCGGCGAAGCTGCAAAATCTCACTCCAGAGAAGGCGAATGGCGGATAGCTTGTGGGTTTGCCGTCTACCTTACTCTTAGCCTGTCTAATCGGCTGATATTATCAAGCGGGGCCATTTCGAAAGGGGCTGGATAATCTGTTGGAGTGAGTTGGAGTGACAGATGCTGTTGTCGCAGGCTGAACGGGCGCGAGATCGCTAGGCTTTAGTCGCTCAGTCAGCTCTTCAGGAGCGCTGTCATATCAGATTCGAACAAGCCTATTCCATTCTTCCCCCGCTGCCTCCTCAATATCACAGCCAAACGGGTAATTGCATGTTATTCTCATACTGTGTCTCCCTCCCCCACCAAATCTACAGTCAGTGAGCACTTTATTCACTATTTATTAGACTTATTTTTTTAGACGTATTAAGTCTTCTGCTGCTGTAGCCTATCCACTTAGAGGTTTGACGCGTTATTGTGTTCAGAGATGCTCTTCTGCATACCACTGTTGTAATGCGTGGTTATTTGTGTTGCTGTCACCTTCCTGTCAGATTTGACCAGTCTGGCCATTCTCCTCTGATGTTGCTCATTAACAATGTGTTTCTGTCTGCAGAATTGCTGCTCACTGGATGTTTTTTTGAACTGAGATACTCAAACCACCCTGTCTGCCACAAACAATTATTCCACAGTCAGAGTCACTTAGATCACACGTCTTCCCCTTTCTGACATTTGTCTGAAAAACAGCTGAACCTCTTGACAATATCTGCATTCTTTTATGCATTTAGTTGCTGCCACATGATTGGCTGATTACATATTTGCATTAACAAGCTGGTGTACTGGTCTGCCTAATAAAATGGTCTGGGTGTATTTAAAAACATATTGAGTTTGAGAACTTCAAACCATCAAAATTGAAGTCAGTTTAGGTGGGCATGCTAGTTCAAAGCATTTGGAGATTTTCTCAGTTGACGAGCGTTCTTTGTTATGAGAAAGAACAAACGGCAACAGTAGACATGTTTGAAGAGGAATGCATGACATATAGGAAACTGCTTTGAAAATATTGGAATTCCGTGTCTTGGTGCAAAAGAAAACAAGATTAATCTGTCGGAATGCAGTGAACTCAGAGTGATGTCTGATAATGCAGTCTGTGAATACACCTGCTCTAGCTTTGCGCTCTTCTTCTGTAGTTCCTTTCCCAGTGCGTTATCCTGATTATGCTACAGCGCCACATCGGAGTAATGGCGCCATTACAGTTACAAATGACAGAAATCCACCGTGCGCAAGGCTTGTATTTATAATGTGTTTGGACACCCGCTCAGAATTCAATGGAGGCGGCACACAATTCGATTGAGGCTGCCGCCTCAGAATTCTCTGTGCAGGTGCAGTTATGTACATTCTATATGTATAGTGATACTGTATATAAATACAGCATGTATGTTGTATGTCATTATAGTTGTGTATAATACACAGATAAAATAAATGAAATAAAATAAATAGATCATTTCTCATAAAATGTCACTCATCATTTAAAAAACGTCGATCACTGGTAAAGCAGCTGATGCTTCATCCTTGCACTATGAAGAATTAGTGAAACGCACGCTCGGTTGTGGCAGTACAGCTGTTCCGCGTGCCGTTAGCAACGCTCCGGAAACAGGCGGAGAGATCGCCGCACCCCAGCCCCGCTCCTGCATGTGGTTAATACAGCCAGGACCGTAATTAAAGCGGGAATGCGTCTCTCTGTAGCGCCGGGCTGCTCCCTCCCAGGCCGTGGGATCCCCCGCCCGACAGCCAATCAGCCGTCCCGATAGCACCTGATGGGAACGGATCACACGGCCCGTTACACTGGCTCGTTTTCCCCACGCCGAAAGCCCCCGACACGAGGCCCCAGACGCGGGTTTTTTTTTTTTTGTCGGAGCTCAATTAAAAGGATCGAAAAGAAAAGACTACGTTTCGGGCGCGTAGATCTCCCACTTCCTCGGGCTCTATTAGCATTCCGCGCCTGCGCTCAGATACGTCTTGTTAAAAAAAAAAAACAGAGGGACAGAAAGATGAAAAAGAGCGAAGCTGTGTGACTCTTCAGCACACGAACGTATGTACTGTTGTTCCTCTCTCTTGTCAAGCGGGTAACACGGAGCCGGTTCTGTTCTGTCAAGCAAGCATTAGCAGCCATCTGTGTCATACCTGACAGAAGCAAACACCTGACTTAGCATGCAAGACAAGGGCCCCTGTGTTTCTCACAGACAAGACTGGGGTGTCAAATATGGATACCTCCCCGCCCTCCCCCTCCCCGCCCCTGCCACCCATTCTGTATGCCAATGAGATATTATTTGTTTAGTTTTTTTTCCTCGAGACTCCTCTCGCCTCGTTCGCCTTACGTTTGTCTGTGTTTATCCATACGTGTTTCAAATTTCAATGCTATTCCAGACAAACTTTTTGTTTGTGGTTTTTCTCATTTCATTCTTTCATTCTTTCTTTCTTTGACAGCGCAGACAGACTCTCGCCAAGTGCAGCAATTAAACATTAAACATGCCCAAAGCATCATTATAGCGCTGAGCTGCAGCCCTTAGAAATATTTCATTATTCCACTGAAGATGGCTATTAGGATTAAGGGTAGAGCCTTGGTTACCGTTCTCTCATTAAATTATTGACAGCTAATTTACGTTGCTTGCATGACCTCTTGCACCTCTGGGGTCTCAGGCTGTGCTCCCGCTGAACACATAGCGGGGCCTCTTCAGCAACGGGGGATTTATAAAGCTGCAAATGTCATTTCCAACTTTCTTTTTCGCCATAGGCAATATATCAAAAAAGTTGAAATGCGATGCTCCAGATCGGTGTTTTATTTTATTTCTTCGTTATTTTTTTTATTTTTTTTTTTGGGGGGGGGGGGGGTTAGAAACCACAGGGAATCTGAGAGGCCAGTGCTCTTTTATTTGTTTTGTTTTTTTTGGTGATTTGAAGGGAGAGAGGCTTATTTCTTTGCAAAGCGAGACAACCAACCCCGGAGTTTCACCTGGCGAGTCGCCTAGTGTCTTCGCAAAGCGAGACAACCAACGCCAGAGTCTCACCTCACGAGTTGCCGGGTGTCTTTGCAAAACGAGACAACCACCCCAGAGTCTCACCTCATGGCCACCGACTGCCAAGCTTGATAAATTAAGGATTGTTTGCCGAAATGCCAGCAGGGTTACAGCAGGAACGAGTCGCGGTAGGGCACGGAACAATGGGGGGGAAAAGGGAGGCAATTTGGACCACATAGGGATCCATACGTGTCCAATGTAGAAAATTTGCATATGGCAGTCGTTACTGCAAAAACTGTGGTGGTTCACTTTCATTTATAATATTGTGCTATGGTCTGTGTGTGCCAACTCTGTTTTGCTTAGGATTTTTACATTTTTGTTCTGGGTAGGTTTTGGATATGTCTGCTCCCGTCTTCTGAAAATCACACCCAACAGACTCTTGTTCTTGTTTCAAAATAAAAGGCTTCCTCATTTATGTAAAGCACAGTACACAATGGAGCATATTTTATTCCTTAAGGAACATGTACAATTATCGACTGTTTGTCCTTTTTTATGTGAGATATTTCATCAGCTTGGGAATTATAATGACAGTTTTATATACGTTTAATATACTAGCTACCTGTGCAGCAGACTACATGAAACACCTCTTTGTTCCGCACAATGTTGATGAACATACAGAATGAAATGGTTTATAAATATAGTTGCAGTTTGTGTTGAATTTCATGTCTCATATTTCCATAACAAAGGATTTGAATAACTATGGGTATTGACATTCTCTCAGTTGCGGATTTTAAAATGACGCTTTAAGTGACACAGGGAATTTAACAACCAACAGATAGAATTTGTGTTCCGGGGCATAATGCTGCACATAATTCTTAACCGTTTGGTGATACACCCCTCTAAAACACTCCTGGCGTCAGACAAACAGTCTCGCAAACTCTAGCTGTACACATAGTCCCAGCAGACCCGTTCTTTCACCACACTGATACTGCAATAACCAGGCCATGCCGCACAAAACGCCCAGCCTCACCTCAGAGCAGGAAAGGTGCTCTAAAACAGGCTTGGTGCCTTTTTCACGTACTATCCCATGCGGAATGCTGGGAAGTGCTGGAAAATAAACAATGTGTTTACTTGTTTGTCTAATCAGCGCAAACTTCAAAAAAACATACCAGAATTAGTATTTAATGTGACAAATAATGCCGGGGATTCCACAACCCAAGCAGGAATGTCATAGGTGTCGTAACTTAACATGAACAACTGTGAACACTAGCAAAGGTTCGCAGAAGGCAGCAAGGCGTAAAAGGAGAAAGCGCGGACGGTGCACGTAACAGACATAGCGGACAGTATCCGGGAGAGAGGCGGTGGCGAGCGCGGGCCGCCAGGTGATGAACTGTGATCGATGTTCATGTTCTGTCAGTTCAGTCATCCATTTTAAGCTCCACCTGCTAACATTAAACACGGGAGGAGCCAGAGGTAAATGTCAAAACGCTCAACATTATCAGGCGCAAGTCTTTCAGCCGGCATTAGGATTCCGGACCGCGCCTCCGTGTCACCTGATAAGACGTTACAGAATTATGTTCGCGGCGCCAAGCAAACACGAAGCGGTGCTTTGTTTCGCTCTCATCTTTATTCATCAAATCTAAATACAAAAAGAGGCCGGTGGAGTCATCTCACGTTGTGTTTGTTCACAGACGAGAAAGTTCTCCCTTCAAACCCCTATTTCTAACGGTGTAGCTTATTGAATATGTAATACAGGGTGTGTGTGTGTATGTGTGTGTGTGGGTTTGGAGAGGGGGGCTCTGGAGGAGGGAGTTTTCTTAGACACATTGCGTAAACATTCAAATGAAAAAAAAGAAAGAAAGAAAGTACACAGGACTGTTGTGGAAAGGATCGAAATTCGAAGGACTTGTAAAACAAAACAAATGCCTGGAGCCAAGCCTCAATTAATCTGCCACTGCACAGAAAGCGCTAAATCTATTTCTTTTAACCTGATGTTTTTGTTTTCTTTTGTCTTAATGTGCGCATAGAGACAAGGCTAAGGGACCTTTTTCTGTTTTTGTTTCTCGTCCCTGCAGAGGAGGGTCTGAACCACGAGTGCAAGCTCTGCAGCCAGACATTCGACTCCCCGGCCAAACTGCAGTGCCACCTGATCGAGCACAGCTTTGAGGGAATGGGCGGGACCTTCAAGTGCCCTGTCTGCTTCACAGGTGAGTGTCTTTACCTGTAAGCAACTTAACCCCTTCACCTCAGTGTTGCTCAGTCTATAGTGGTGACAGGGCACTAGTCAACAGATCTGTCACCTCTATAAAATACAATCCATCCTTGAAAATTGAGGATAATAAGCCATAAGCTGGTCTAGCTGAGTATGAGCTGGTTAACCAGCATGGCCAAGCTGGTCATAAGATCGTCTAGCTGGGTATGAGCTGGTCAACCAGCTTCAACATAGCTTGAGCTGGTCAAACCATGTCAAGCTGGGAGCTGGTCAACCAGCTAAACCATGTTGTGCTGGGTGGTAGTCTGAACTGGTCAACCAGCTACTAGCTGTTTCAAAACCTAGCTTGAGCTGTTTTATTCTCAGCGAGGCTGATCAACCATATTGCGAGTTTGCCTGTTACAATCCAGGCCACAATGATTATCAATGACTTTTAGGCATTCAATAAAATAATCAAGGACTGCCTCTAAAACAAGGTATTTAATTTAGAGTCTGTTTTCAAAATGACCAAAACAAACAGCTCGGAATGTGCTGGATTTATGTTTTTGTGGTATATACACTATTGGTGGATGTGTTTTTTTTGTACATTTATAATTTTGAAATTATTGTGACACTGTTGTGGTAAAATGTCCACCTTAATTCAACTTTTACCTTGGAAGTCAATGTTTTTGAAAGAGAGATGAGTCACACTAAGCTCTCTCCAAATAAATAGCATCCCCCAGTTTGATTTTGAAATGCTATGGGTATATTTGCTTTCCATAAACAACCCTAATATTATCTTGTTAATATTATCTTGATTCAATCAGGCTTTAGGACTGACCCCTGGATTTAATTAAAAAATGACTGAAAACTTGAAGGAACATTGTGTACCGTAAATGACTTGGCTTGGCAGCACAATAAAGTGATTGCTGGATAAATTTGAAACTCTGGACAGTTATCTTAATATGGGAACATGCGAGTGAAATATATTTTTCTTTCGGAGCTGTTCCTCCTATATGAAAATGGTACTGGAGATCTGCCGGCTAACAAGGCCTAGAGAATTCTGCTGCATCGAGGGTTTTTACAAATTGCCCCCCAAATCAGAAATAAATGAATGTAATCAGCAAATAAAGATGTGCAAACTGTTGATGGTGGTCCTGGTAGTGTTTTCCTCTGCAAGCAACCACAACAGAAAGAGTGGAGCCGGTCCCCAGAGGATCCCGCTCCTGTTCCTGGGTCATTAGGGTTAATTGCCAGCGCAATAAAATCTGTAAAGTTGTCAGCTCCTTCTACACTCCTGTTCAAAGTGGGTTTAAGGTTCAGACCGTGAACGCTGGAAATCGGCACAGGGACACGTCTCAGGTTGACCGTGTGGCATCGCTCTGTAGTTTCTTTTCCGCGCGGCGTCAAAATGCTCTACCCCAAAGGAACAGCCGACAGAAACCCTGTCAAAATGCAGAACACGTGGTTAAAAAAACCGTAAGGTATAGGAATGTCTCTATAAAGAGGGCTTTTCTTTGCTAATTAAAAGGGACAAGTTTCTTGCATTTCAGAGGCATTTTCTGCGTTTTTAGAACAATGTCCCGAAAAGTATTTAAAAAATTAAAGAACTGATGAATGTGAGCATATCTGAAGATATTAACATGCATATCTTATCATTTGAACCAATATACATCAGCATTAAGTTATAATAAACCATTATAACACATGCACTTCATATCTGAAGGTCACTTGAATGCTAACTTGCTTCCAGATTAAAATTCCAGTAAAACTCCGAAAGACACATTGATAAGTCGGAGGTGGATGATTTACTGCCTGAAAGATTTTTAGAAAAATAGAGACACACAAGTAAAAATACCAGGTTTCATACTAATACGATTTAATCAAAGTAATGTGCAGTTGAGTCATTGAGGATTCCAATACAAAGTACATTTGTCCACCCACATTAGAAAGCCGCCATTTCTAAAAATCATGCATTTAAGCATACATTACTTGAAGAGATTCAGTTCAAATTCAATCCGGCTTTCCATTAGAGCGTCCTTGTGACTACAGCGAATATTATTTCCTCATTTTACTTTAATCCAAGGATGCATCAGGCATCGATCAGTCAGAGATACCCCTCTCCTCCACACGATCGTACTCTCTTGTAGTATGGTCTTCTGACCTTTACTGTGGATAACACTCACTGGCGTTTACTGGATGAGACCACGTGCCTCACTTTCAGTGCTTCTCGAGGTGGAACAACAGTGACTCACGAGCAGCAGTAGCATACATGTATTTGTTTATGTAAAGGAGGTGTACTGGTCGATATGGGAAGCTACCTCTTGCATGCATACTGAATATGATGGCGATAAACATTGTGATATGGACTGAAGAACCTGAATTAAATACAGTAATCAACGCGGATGGGTTAAATAAATGAATACCATTGCAGTAAGATTGGAA
The DNA here is from genome assembly GCF_963514075.1 of Conger conger. Lineage (NCBI taxonomy): Eukaryota > Metazoa > Chordata > Actinopteri > Anguilliformes > Congridae > Conger > Conger conger. The sequence goes on along the minus strand of NC_083763.1, from coordinate 27,510,264 downwards.
AGGCGGCAGACATCGGCGACGTTAATACATTTGCTCTAAAGGGTAATCGGCACTGGAAGATAGCTGCACTCTGTCTAATATCTAGGGCTTAATTTACACATTAGCTTAGCATCTCGGGGGGCTTGTCCTTCTGGCATCAACTTTTCTTTCCCGCGCGTTCACCACGGAAGCCTTCGCCGCGCGGTCTTTGTCCTCCGAAGGCATGATGTCATGGCTTCTGTTTTTCCGGAAGCCGGCCTCCCGCCAGCGGCGGAGCTCCCCGCCGCTCCGTCTAGAAGTTTCCGGGGCGGCTACGCCAGGCAGTGTCTGACGCGCGGCTTTAACGAGAGATGCGTTTTCAATTAGCCCATGATTTACCAGCCGCGGCGTCAAAACAAGCTAATTTCTGCCTCCCGAATATAATCAGCCTCTGAAATAATGCACCCAGATGGACCATTCAAGCAGCCAGTGTAGGGATTCCATCACATCAGTCTTATTACCTGACTCACGCAGATGCTTCCTGGTTGTCTGAGGGGGATTCAGAGAGGCAAGCTGGGTAGAGCGAGCAGTCAAGGAAGTTATCTCTTGGGGACTGACTAGGGGCAGTAGGGAGGGGAGGGGGGGCCAGGTGGTGTTGGTAGAACGGTGCCAGCCAATGAGATCAGGGCTCGCGAGAATGCGAGACGGGGAGCACTGTGGCCGAGGCCCTCCTCTTCGTCTGGCCTCCTCTGTTTCGCTCTCGCAAAAAAGGAGGAGCAGCATTTGAGAGCTGGTGGGTGAGCGTTGTTACATTACAGGCATTTTGCAGACACTCTTATCCAGAGCGATATACAACAAAGTGCGCAACCATAACCAGGAACAACTGCGCTGAATGACCCGAGAGGGAAGTACAGATCCAAGTGCTAGGAATGACCACAGAGAGAACCTGGACCTTGTAGATTAATCTAATGAGACAAACAAAAGAAAGTAGCAAGTTGTGACCTTGTTTCAGTAAAGGGGGCCTTTGCTTCTCCCATGAAAACAGATAGAAGCATTACGCCATGGCTGTAACTGTCTTCCTTTCTTCAGCTCTTAAGGCCCAGCAGTTGAATGACGAGCACCCGTTTGTCAAACACGTGTCTGAGCAAAGGAGTTGCCAGATTCATGGGCAAGTTCAGGTGATATGTTATTTGCTTCTGCCCTTGGGAGGGGCAGCTAGAAACTGAAATGGGATTTGAGTTTGTGTTCCTTGTGTTATAACTTTATTATATTTAGCACATTGCCTATGTGGCAAAAACATTGAATCGCAACAAAGCATGCAGCAAAATGTCTACCCCCGCCAAACTTGCAAGCGCAATGTCATTCACCCCCACGGGTCTGACCCACCCCTCCTCGGATCGACGGACGAGACGCGGGGAATAGCCCAGGACCCAGAGCACTGGCCGTCCCTCAACAGACCCTGTGTCAACTTCATAACCCCCAGATTTATTCTCCTGCCACCGTTAGACAAGCACATCATTCCATAAACCGTAAATCAAGAGTGGCCCTCATCCCTCCCTCCCTCTTTCCCTCCCTCCCTCTCTCGCTCCCTATCTCCCACTGGACCATCGCTCTCCTCCTTTTGAGGTTTATTGACATTTGTCTTCCTCCAACTACCACCCCCCACCCCCTAACCCCTCCCTACCAGGCGCCCGCCGATGGCTCTTAATATACAAAGCATGTTTTTTCATTTGGGTGTTAATTTTCCACAGGCTGATTTGACGGGCACATCCCCAGAGCTGCCATTGATTGGTCGGGTGAGGGAGTGCACCTTGAGGACAGAAGCCATGGCTTGGCGCAGTGCAGGGAAGTTGAAAACCCCCCCCCCCCCCCACCACCACCACCACCACCACCACCACTTGCCACCTCCCCTACTACCCCCAACCCCCCCCCCCACACACACACACACACACACACACACTGCCACCCCACCCCTCTCCCCCAAGGACGGATAGAAATAAAAGCAGGAGGGGGATGCTCTGTGGGACGAAGACGCTGATTGGTTTTCGAGGCCAGGGAGCACGCCGCTGCCCTGCGTGCAGGCCGGGAACAGGCAGGGCACCCCACCGGCCTCCAGGCCCACACCCCCGTCGAAAAACACACTCCCCTACAAACTGTTTAAAGCTGCAGCGCGCTTTTCTGAACGGCGAGAACCTATGGTGTGGCGGTTGTACAGCGTCTTAACGGAGGCTTGTGATTCCAGTCATATCAAGTACACACCAGCAGTTGCGTACTGTACGCGTCAGCGACAGTTGCACACCTGACTATTTCATCAAGTATCTTGCCGTGAATTCTTTGTGTCATCCGCCAACAATGAAGTTTCATTTATAAATCAGTGAGGTAAATAACATCTTGATCTGAGAAAGGATCTTTGCTCGCTTATTTTGAGAGATTTCCTTAGTTTTTTGTCATGTAATGTCATGGTTACAGCTAAATTAAGGATCATTTTCTGAGTTAAAACTCCCACAGTTTCCGAAGAAATGTCCATACGTCTTTCAAAATTTCGAAGAATGCATATTCAATGGCTGTGTCCTACTCTGACAGAGTATAGGCCTATGTCAGTGAAGCGTTTTCACTGTCTCAGGATCACCTGCGTGTGTGACGTGTGCACAGTCCAGCAGCCTAAAAGGAGGTGATATCCCAGGCCCAGGCTATCTGAGGCACTGCTCTGCTGCATCAGCTCAATAATGTACAAACTGCCCAGTGAGTCCCCAACCTGCTCACAGCCACTGGCACTAAGGCTGTGCTGGCTGAAGAGAGGAGAGGAGAGGATGGGGGAGTGAGAGAATAAGAAGAGGAGTGCAGGAGAACTAAATGGTTCAGTCCTGGGTCAGATTCGTAACTGTTTTGGATTCAAATACTTTCTTTATTTGTTATATGGTTGATGCTTTCATCTGAGGTGATGTACAGTTCCTTAGACTAAGCAGGGTTCAATCCCCCGTGGAGCAATGTGGGGTTGAGTGCCTTGCTCGAGGGTCCAACAGCTGTGCGGATTTTATCGTGGCTACACCTGGGATTGAACTACCAACCTTCCGGGTCCTAGTCATGTACCTTAAAGATACAGTCTGCCCCCAATGGTTTGTCTATTGGAAATACTCTCAAAAAGTGAAGCCTGTTGGTACTCTTGGTAGGCTCAGTTGCAGCGGGCAAAACCAATCTGAAAAGTATCTCAATCCAAAACAACAACGTATTTGGTATTTCAGGTATTTGAGGGGAGAGGGGAGGAGGGTATAAAGCAGACAAGATGGAGGAACAGAATGAGTAAGAGAGAAAAAAGGGAAATAGACTCCCGAGGACCGGGCAAGAAAAGAACTGCTGTGGACATACAGTAGTCAGGGGTGGGAGGAGGGCAGGGAGTGGTGAGGTGAGGCAAAGGATTGAGGATGAGAAGAGGGGACAGAGGAGGAGAGGAGAGGAGAGGAGGGGACTTGTGGGGAGCAGGAGCTCCCGGTAAGATGACAGAGTAACTTGTTCCCTCCCAGGGAGGATGCGACAGGCGACGGAAGGGAAGGAGCCTCCAGCTACGATCGGCCGGGCCTCTCCGGCAGCAAGGACAGCCCGGAAGCGCTGGTGGGGGAATTGGAATGAAAAACCCCAAACTTAAAAAGAATAAGTTCTGTGTGCGGGAGGAAAACTGGGCTGGTCTCTCAGCAGTATCAGAGAGCTCAGTGTGGCTCTGCACTCTGTGGAAAGACCTTTCAAATACACCACTAGTGGTACTGATAAATGGCTGATTTGATACGATAAATAATTCTGCTACTTTAGATTTAAAAGTCAAACAAAACATTAGGACTTGGGTCTTATAATAGCAGAAATGCAGTCCCTGCTGTAAAATCCAACTATGCCAGCTTGGACAAGCTGGTCATTAGATGGTCTAGCTGGATATGAGCTGGTCAACCAGCATGGCCAAGCTGGTCATAAAGCTGATCTAGCTGGGTATACCCTGTTCAAACAGTTAGTGCTGGTAGCTTGTCTCTTTCAAAACATAGCTTAAGTTGGTCAAACCATGTCAAGCTGGGAGCTGGTCTGAACTGGTCAACCAGCTTTCAAGCTGTTTCAAAACCTAGCTTGTCCAGTTTTTTTCATCAGGGATGCTCACCTTTAAACCCCAACACAGGGCAGCCTTAACAAAGCTCTTAACGCATTGCTGTTGTTTAAGATAATTAATCATCCACTTAGATAATGCTGATGAAGCTGATAGGAAAAACTGGCATGGATTCCCTCTGATAACTCCGTAGATTTCTCTATCTCCGAGCGAAAGAAAGGACCCCGCGTGAAACTTCAGAGAAACAAGACGATGTACACTTTTTTTTGAAAAAGGAAAAAAACAAAAAAAACAAACAGCTTAATATTGCTTTTGTGCTTGCTTGAAGAAAACACACACTGACAAAAATGATGAGGCCACAGGAAAGGTCTGCAATTTGTGGCCCTTGAGAACTAATCAGAAGTGTAATATCAGCGCATTCCACCCACTGCGTGCGGGCCTTGCCCCCTTCGCAACCTCCGCTGCCTCTGCCAGCGCGCACGGCGCTCTGCGCCCGCTGATGATGCGAGCCCACCGCAGAGGCCAAGGCCTCCTCCCGCCCCCGTGTCTGAACCCACGGCGAAGACGATGGCAGCTCCTCAAGAAGAAGGAAAAAAAATATTAAAGGGAAAAGAATGCGCGCCCGCAAATTAGCCGCATCTGCGCGGTGCTTAAGTGCGGCTCCGTGGAATGTAGCCATTTAGAGATGACCGTTCGTCTGCGTCGAAGTGGTCTTCCTTCGAGTTTGGGTTGCTTTTTGAGTTTGGGTTCCTGTCGACTGTACTTTGGGTGGGATAGCCAAGGTATTTTTAGTTTTGCTAAGGTTATGCCTTTAGCATGATCCTCCTGTGTCTATGAGGCTGTTGAGACAGAATAGGACGAGGACTAGCCTAGCTCCACCTAGAGGTAGGGAGGGTTTACATACAGTGTGTCAGCCCAGGGTTCTTGCGTTGTTAAATATGCGGCAAAGCACAAGGTCGGTATCTCATTTGATCGGAATCTTAAGAAATTTGAAATTGAAATTTAAACAGAGAATGTGAAGTTCATTTTGTATTGCGGTATCAAAATACGGTCAGAAAAGTGGTTTGTGATGAGGAAAAGATGAGGAAATTCAAAGCCTTTCAGTCAGATGCCACTTCCTCCCCCTCATTCAGCTCATTGAGGAGTTTTGACTTGTTAAACCGTTACTGAGAACTACTAACAATGATGGTGCACAGCGGCCTCGAAATTCAGAGAAATTCCACGTGAAAACGGAAAGATACGCTGCACTGCAGATGGCCGCGGCTACGCAGGCCACCCGAAGCCGGTCCAATTTATGCTAATCCCCGCGGTGAAGCATTGTGGGTGGCAGCAATGCAGAACCGACCGCGTTTATGTTACAGCTGCAATCCGCCAGGCCCTGAGAAATTGACTTGAGATCAATGGTGAGCTCTGCCATACTGGTTTTAGATATGCCCGCTGCATCTATCAGGGCACCTATCAGACGATCCGCTCGTGCTGCTGGCCACACTCTCTAATTGCTTTGTTCTCCCTGTCATTCTATCTACAGTGCCATGGTTACCGTCACTTACAGTCTGGTCAGAATAGGAGAATAGGGAAAAAATGAAAGAAGGGAAAAAAAGCCGGACCAGAATAGAATGGTTACAGAATAGACTAGACTGCATTTTATTCAAACATATATCTTGATTTAATCGATGTTTGTTGTTAACTTTGACTTTAGAATTTTGTGAAAACTATATTGGTGAAGATTTATTTTTTGCCAATGTGGTAACGTCTACTCAACAGTCAGTTTAGCAACATTTACCTGCCAAACTGTTTGTGAAGAAAAACAAAAGCAAACACTTTGATTTGTTAATTTAAAGTGCTCACATAATGGCCCTCACATTGAGATCACAGTTTATTAGAATGCATTGTAAAGGTCTTGCTATGGTGAGCATACACATTTATTCAAGGGAGTCTGGGCTATACAGAGATCAGTCTCTTGTTTCTGTAAAGTCTTTGTTAAAGGGTGCTGGTGTGATGCACTGTACAGTAAGGGGTAGCATACAGACCCTTGGGGCAAAGCTTTGAATACTGTATGGAGCAGTGTTGTCTGGGCCCTGGAGCATAGCGCTCTGGAGGGATATTCTCTGGATGAGGCTAACTGCCAAGCAAATATGCAATAATAATGAACTCCTCTTTTTCCGCAGTAACACAGAGAAAAGTGCTAATAAATAAAGCAGCCCCAGAGTGTGTGTTTCATCAGCTCACTTCCCCTTCCAAAGGAATGCTGTTTTCTCTGCGCTGAAAAGATATCTTCCTGTTCCAGACAAAGGGAGAAACATCCAGGTGGTGCATACGTATATTACACTGGGTGTGAAGGTGCAGCCTCTACAGCTCAAGAAATTGACAATTTGGACAGTTTGGGGCCTTTTTTCCCCAAGATCACTGGAAGGATTTGGGATAGTTAAAAGGGATTTGGAACAACTAATAATAAAAATATGAGGTAATGTAGGTAAGATGGGATTTTTATTTTACCAATGGAAAGGTCTCAGTGTGGATGAAGATGTCAAGCTCATTTTCGAAGATACAGAGGTGTTAAACATCTGTGACAAAAATGTATTTGTGTCCTGGTCCCATTTGGATAAGTAACCAGTGCACATATGTAATTCAGTCACCATTATTGAGTGACCATAACCTGTCAGACCAGATTTTTCCTCCTCTCAAGGGAGAATAGAATTTTTCTTTTTTTTTATTCCATTGATAAAAATCCAAAAAGAGATATAATGCAACAAAGAATAATTCAACAATCAATCAAGAATGTAGCAGATTAGGCTTACAGGCTTGTCCTACAGAGGTGAATTCACGACATCTCACTGACGACAGAAAGCAAACTCATCTCAACTTCACCAAGTCAAGCACATTTTAAGAAGTTTTAGACTATGTACCGTCATTGTGGTCCACATGTTCTGGTACTGAGGCATGTAAACCGCATGTTTGGAGTGTCGGTTGAGTTCGCCAAGCTTTGACATATTTATTTATGTTTGGGGTTCGTACTGAAATTTGCATGACTTAAAACTGTTTTGCCTCTCCTCAATCTGCTTTTCTTCCATATCATTGTTTAGTAGTTTATTATGGCCTTGTTTGTACTCTAGAAAATGTAACATCTGCGATGATTAAGCCAAAGCATGGAGTTACTACCAAATTGCAAAAGGACAAGACTTATAATTGTTCAAATGTGCTTGGAATTTGAGGCTATGGTGAGAGACTTGATGAAGTGCAAAAATGGGAGGCCTTGTCATGTGCTCCCTTATTTACTCCATAGTCTGGTGGTCCTGGTCGCCTTAATATCAACAACCAATTCAGACCCAAGAAAGCAGGTGAGGTGAGATAACTGCATAATTAAGTGCTTTAATTGATCAACTAAGTGCTAAGAGTTACAACAAAAGCCAGCACACCCTGCAGCTTTCCAGGACCAGGAGTGAGGACCTCTGCCATAGTCTATGGTGAACAAATTGCATTGATTGATTCAGAAATATTGGTGATTGACATGTCCCACCATAACTCATTATAAAGTTAATGAAATCCATTTCATTACTACCACTGACTTAATAAAATAAAATACAATTGCATTAATAACAATCTTTTTGCACAAAATAATGTAAGATTTGCATGACAAAGGTGCCTTTAGCCTATCCTCATAGGGTCACGATTGACACAATCTTAAATGACGTCATCGTACTTAGCACTTGGTTGCAAATCCTTTACATTTGATGACTGGCTGAAATCTGTGACCCATAGACACTGAGTATCTTCCCTGGTGATGCTCTGCCAGGCCTGTACTGCAGCCATCTTTAGTTCCTGTTTGTATAAATATAGCCTGTCTGTTATGGAATTGGGAGCCTAGAAGAAGGAAATTTCTGCATTGATACTTCGGCATGCATGATAATGAAACAGAGTTCTGTTGCCTAGAGTATCTACAGGGCAGGTTTGTGACTGCTTGGTTATTTGCAGTAGTTGGGTGTCACATATAATTCATTAATATTATAGACATAAACTTTTTTCCTGAGGTCACAGTTGAGCTAGCTGTCCGTCTGAAGGCTTTGCTGCCAACCCTAACTCTGCCTCTGGCATATGGGCTTTAATTATTAATAACGCATCTCCCAGGTAAAGCTTTACAGAGTCTGAGGGCCTTGTTTTGTAGTCATTAAAATTGGAGCATGTTTATATTATTGAAGGCGTTTGCATCGAGCGCATAATCTGCGCTGATCTAAAGACACCCAAAGAGACCGTACCTCTGGTTCCTTTTATCCGACGTGTGGCGCCCTCGCATAGCCATGGGGAAAAGTTTTCCACTGATAAGAAATTCAAATGAAGCCATAAATACTAACTTCTCCAATGTACCAGGACCTCAGAGATTTGCTGTTTTAAATAGCAGTCCTTAAAGCATAGGGGTTTATGGGTCGGGGATAACAAACAGCATGTTTGAAGTGCTCCCTGGAGAATACACACAAACTTTAGCAGTTTACCAGTATGGACTATTGCTTAATTAAATTGGATGGATATATATTTTTAACCGTCAGCTATACCGGTTTGTAATACAGTCAGTGCACCGTGGGTCCTCAGAAATTAGTTGCCTACATGAATATTTATATTGTAAATATTATAATTAGCAATGTAGACTAATGACGGCTTTTTACTAGATGGGGTGACATTTTTGTTGTTATAATTATTTATTTTTTCCCTCGTATTTTGAGTATGTAAATAGAACGTAGTGTTATTCTCCTAGCTGTCTGTACTCGACCAATGAAAAATGTCACTGTTGATGTCACTAAAATGTTTAGATTTAATGGAGTACTGCATATAGACAGATTGTTTCAACATGGAAAATTCTTTATACAAATAATTCACTGTGTAGTCAGCATAATTGTATGTTTTAATAACAACTTAAAAAGAATGAATTCATTATGTTTGTTGTGTTTGGAATTTCAATCGATATTCCATAAATATGGCAATAGTTTATGTAATGATTCAAACACAGAAATATCAGGTATACATCGCTTCTTGGTGTGCTTAACTTTGGTGTAGTTACGTGGCCTGCACCGATGACCATCACAGGAGATACAAGCCAGGCGTTAATGTTTTTTTTATTTTTTTTATCATGCTCGTGCAATATTCACAATACTCAATATTAAAGTTTTAAAACAATGAAAACTGATAGACATCATGTAATCAAAAACATTTCCATTTTTTTAAACAGATGGTATTATGAAAAATAAGCTTTTCTGATCATTCATGTCTCTGGACAAAAAGATATGCAGATGTTTTGTATTTGGAGAGATTTGGGGACACTTGAGGACATCTGGGTGCAGTTTTGGGAAAACTCATGTGTAATTTGAATGCCTGTCGATATCTTTACCATAATTTCTACACGAGTTGACATCACATTGAAGTTTGTAGTTCTGGGTTGGTCCTTGACTTAGAAATTGAGATATTCAGTGCTAAACTATGAAAAACAGACCCATTTTATTACAGCTATTTCACTGTAGCTGTTGTGCACACTGAATGTACATGCTCTGACATAGATTTGTTCTGAATTGTACAAGCCTCTTGTTTAATTAAGTCTTCAACCATGTGTGTGCAGTAAATCGTTTTTGAGATATTCACACTTGTATAGGACTCGTACAAAATAGGTGGAAATTGCCCTCTGGGTGGGGCAAAGTGGAAAGGGTTAACGGTACATAGGAATATCCAATAAAAAGGATTTAAATAAAAAGGTTTTTTCCCCTTTCCTCCACAGTCTTTGTCCAGGCGAGCAAGCTGCAGCAGCATATTTTCTCATCTCATGGTCAGGAGGACAAAATCTACGACTGCTCCCAGTGTCCACAGAAGTTCTTCTTCCAGACAGAGCTACAGGTGTGTATCCAAACCGACCGTCTGTTACTGATGCAATCACCTCGTCGGCTTCCAGCGCTATTCAGGGTGCCGGGTGTATGCCAAGTCACTCCACACTGCCCACGTCTGCTTTTGTGGAGGTTGAACACCCTAAAATTGAAGAGCAGGACCGGTCCCACAGTGAAACATAGTTACAAACAGACATTGCTCAAATATGCATTTTCTGGGAATTTAAATACGTTTCTGTGCTCAGTTGATCTTGCCTGGTGCAATTGAGTGAACCAAGAGGACCAGAAGGTGGATTTCAGAGTTTTTCACTTTTGAGGGTATTTTGTAGGTTCCAATACAAATTTCAGTAAATTGTATAACAGTATTTCTACATTTGCGTATTTCAAAATTACGTATTTGGCTCATGGTCTGACTACAAATTCTGACTAATACCATTGTGTGCTGATTGCTTTGGTTTCTGGTCTCCTTACTCCCTTCCCCCACTTCAGTTCTCTACAAAAAACTAAGCCCAGTACCCCACAGTACACGTACAATTCTCCCAACACCATTACATCATTACAACATAACGGTGAGACCGAGCAAATGTTTCCTTTTTCGCTTGTGAAGGCTTCTACCCACAATGCTTTAGGGCCCAAACTGGCCAGAATGGGCAATCTTCTGGGTCTTATTAATAACCATTCCTCACAGTACAAGATGAACCAGGGCACACTGGACTGGTGGCCCTTTCCTGAATTCGCTGAGTAGGTGCAAGGAGAACAAAATATATACTCCAGAAGCTAGTAAAGCAGCTTTCTTACACTTGTCTTCCCAATCCAGTACAAATAATAAAGTGCAGGTGAAACCCTGTCTGTACTTTATACTCCACAAATAGCACATGTAGTCAAAATAGTAGAGAGAGCAAAGTGGTTTTGGTGCCTCTTGAACTGATCTGGAATTCACTTTATGGTAAAATTATAAATGTAATTCAATTAAAAGTAATCATTTGACATGGAGGTCTAAACATAAGGTTTGGCATTTTTACATAAAACTAACAGTTGTCTTCAGAGAGTGTCTTATGAGACACTGTCTGATCTCTTTCAGTCAGGTTGATTTACAGTGGCCTTCAGATGAGGTGCCTGCCTTGGATCATTAATGGGATAGATACAGTATATATCTGAAGACATCAGCCAATGAATGACACAGCAGAGTGTCCTCACCGTTAAAATTATTCACAGAGACTCTGGTGGACAGGCACTGAACCACAATGGCGGCACCGCATTAGCAGTGTTAGTCATTTGTATCTAACAAAAGAATAGAGTGCAGTCTCTTTTCCTCTAATTACGTGCTCTTCAAATCATAATTCAGAAGCCAGCCACTAAGCTATTAGGTGCCAGGAGCAAGGTTAATGCTACCAATATCGTCACTGACTGTTTGTTAGTCAGTGCCCAGCGAAGAAAATCAAAATGCAGACGTCGAAGGTCATTGTCGAAATGGTAAATGGCAAGCCTTCCTGCTCGTGTGTGAGCGGCATGTAACTGTGACCGGTGTGTAACCGCAGACACCTCATTTGTGTGCATGTGCACAAGCCCATTAATGTGCCTAAACTTAAAAAGGCCGCTTTGAACCCGAGTCCTTTCATCTCCCTGCTTATTTTTCTGTACAAATGAACAGTACATGTAGTTAAACTAGTAGTTTAATGACATTTTGCAGATATTCAACTACCTTTGTGTAGTGGTTGAATATTAGTCATTTTATCATTTTGTGGTGTAGTTCACTGCAGGAACCAAACTTTCCAAACCCCTTTGATAAAATCCCGCCATCTCTCTTATTTTCCTGTCTAACCTTGACTGGTGAGGAGCACTCCGCTCCAAAATCATTGCCAATGTTCAACTGCCAACTGCCACACATTGTTAACTCTCCCCACTGAGCTGTATAAAGGTTCTCCCCATGGACAAAAAGAAGGCAATGCTCACATGTGCGTCATATCTGGGTAATATGAATGATTTTGTTTCATTGAACAAAGTTATTTGAGTCATTGTAGTTTTCAAAGCTGCATTTTTTTAGGCTTGTAGTTCAACTGATTTCAGTGTGAAGTAATTGGTAGTTTGTGCAACTCCATTTCCAAAGTTGTTTTCCCAACACCGCAAATGAACATGTTGTACTTTCTCTGGTATTAGCCAGTTGCGTTATGATTTTTTATTCACCAGTTTGTTTATTAATGCCAAACACTCAAGGGCCGTTTCTAGCGTGTTCTTCTTGAGTGATGGACATTTTTTGGGCGGACTGATCGTCCCACCTCTCACGGCTTTGTTTTATCCCTGCTTATATTTATTTCACGCCTTTTTTTTTTGAAGTTGCCCAGACAAGAGCAAGCATGAAAGATATATGACCTTTTTCTGCGAGGGGTTATGAAAGAACTACAGGCCTGAGCCAGGGAGGGAAAAACAATCATTATATTCAACCTGTGCATTGTTCTCTTGCTGTCTCCTGCGGATGCACACATCTAGACTGTTGTACTATCTGTCAGGTTTGATTTCTGCCATTGACTGCAACACTGGGGCCATAGAAGTGATCTCTCTCAAGTTACAATCAGGAGCTGCTCCTAATAACGGAGGTGCTGTTCTTATTTTTTAATGCCAAGGCTCGGAGTGTACGAAACAGGACTTTACAGGGGCTCGCTGTCTGGTTTCATCATTGGCAGTGGGCTCAAGCGCGCTTTCGCTGTCTCCGCGCTCAGATTAATGTCTCGTGTCGCCGTTTACACAAAATTACCGCTTTTCACATCGGCCTCTTGTCAGTGACATGGGCCTGTCAGACCACTGTCAGATTATTATTCTGTCCTTTGCTAACAAACCTTGGTAAAGAAAGACTGCCCCCCACTTACAGAGGAGAGAAAAGCCGCCAGTAGCAGCAGAAATCAATTCAGCATACAGCAACTGGTCTTCCTTTCTTTCATTATTGAAACACATGCAGGCACACACACATACACTAATACACACACGCACGTACTGTATATCGGTATACACTCAGGGTGTAGTATTTATTAGACTTATTTTATATCTTCTGCTGCTGTAGCCTGTCCACTTTAGAGGTTGGAGGAGTTGTGAGTTCAGAGATGCTCTTCTGCATACCACTGTTGTTATGTGGGGTTATTTGAGTTACTGTCACACCATTCTCTGCAAACTCTACAGACTGTTGAGTGTGACAATCCCTGGAAATCTGCAGTTTCAGAGATATTCAAACCACCCTGTCTGGCACCAACAATCATTCCAAGGTCAAAGTCACTTAGACCACATTTGTTCCCCATTCTGACATTTGGTCTGAAAAACAGCTGAACCTCTTGACCATGTCTGCATTCTTTTATGCATTTAGTTACGGCCACATGATTGGCTGATTAAATAATAACTAATAAAGTGCGCAGTGAGTGTATATACTGTACAGGAAGAACACTCAGTGACTATTTTTTTAGGTAGACCTCTGAACCAGCGTATTCATGTGAATATCTACTCAGCCAATCAAGTGGCAGCAACTAAATGTGTTAAAGCATACAGGCCAAATATATCCAGTGAGCTGCAGTTCTGTGACCGAAAAATGCCTTAATGAGAGAGGTCTGAGGAGAACAGCCAGACTGGTTCAAACTGACAGGAAGGTGACTAACTCAAATAACCACATGTTACAACAGTGGTATGCGGAAGAGCATCTCTGAACACACAGCACATCGCATCTTCAAGTGGATGAGCTACAGCAGCGGAAAACCGATAAGTCTAAAAAATCAGTCTAGTAAATACCTAATAAAGTGGTCGCTGAGTGTATATATACTGTACTGTATATATATATATTTATATATATATATATATATATATATACTGTATGTATTTTCTTTTCATCTGCTGCAGTATTGGAGGTTAAAGATCAACCTCAAGCTGGGTCAGAGTTGGCCAGGCCAGGTAGAAGCATGCAGGGCTGATATTTTATTAATACGATGCTGGGATTCTGAATTCGGAAGCCCCTGACAAACTCGGTGACAGGTGAGCCTCCTGCCGCAGAACTCAGCCCAGGCGAGGAGCCGGCTAATTCTGCCCAGCGCCGTAAGGTGGACCATACAAGGGCCTCCTTCTAATCAGCCCTCTAAGGACCCCCCTGGCTGCCCTTCCAACCCCCGTCAGCTCCCCCCCCCCACCCCCTCCCTGGCCTCCTCCGGCACTCCACAGCCCAGGCCTGATTGAATAACTCCCGGGCCTCCACCTCCCTCCCCCCCCACCTCGCCCGCCGTCAGCGGGAGGCGCGGGGAAAAGCAATCTCCCGCAGACTGGCACTGAAGTGCGATTCAAACCCCTGCTTCCGCCTCTCCAGAGGAGGCCCCCCACGCTCGGGGAGGGAGAGGGAGGGAGAGAGGCACGGAGCGCCGACACTTCTTCCTGAGAAGCTGTCAGGAGGAGAGGGGAGGCCGACGTCTCCTCCGTGAGGGCCCAGGCCGAGCATCACCTCAGCCCGGTTTCACGCCGCCATTTTGTGGAGCATTTTTTTCCTCCCCTCGTCCTTAAAATCCCCCTACACGCCCTTTTCTTTCCTCTTTCGGTTGAAAAAGAGAGAAGAAGACACGAGTAAAAGAGCATGTTTCGTTCTAGTCCCCGCCACGACCGGCTTCTCCTTTGTTTCCTGCGCTCTGAGCTTGCCGCCTCTTTTTAGTCGAGTGCAGGGGATAGACAAATCGGCACCGTCGACGCTGAAATATTTATAACGGCTGAATGAAACATCTGATTCATTTTTTACTGGTGTGTGGCCGGCCTCGCTGCACGGTAGACCCAGAAACCGCACCGTCGTGCCGATTCCCCCGTGTGCTGTTTTTGTCTGCGAGTGCAGGGTGGCACCTGGGGAGTCTAACGTTTCCGGGGATTTTTATTCCGTTTTTTTATTTTCATGCCTAGATCGTCTGCTGTACGTCGACGTCACGCCAAAAACCCGGGTCCAGAAAATCTCTGGGTGACAACAGGATTCTCCGTTTGATTACGTCCCAGAGCTTCGTATAAATGGCCGCTGCTTTCTCTGCGCACACAATCTGTCATGAGGGCGCTTTTAGCCATAGTTTTTTTTTTGTTTGTGGATTCATAGGACCGGGATTGCCTCTGGTTGGCCATCATTGGCTTGGACTTTCTGTCTTTGGGGTAGCAGTGGGGAACAATACCAGGGAATCTTTTAATGAGATCTTGTAAAAAACAGGTCCAGGTGTCCTTCTCAGTTCTGAACAGGGATACTAAAATCACAGAACTTGTCAAAATTGGTTCTACCAGAGGTGTACTTAAAGCGGAGTGTGGCAAATGAATGGTGGTCCTAAATATTGAAATGATTTGTTAAATATTTGTATAAATTACAGGTAGACCAACAAAAAAGTTATTTATTTATTAATGTTCTTTTGTTAAAACTGGTGTACTGATGCCAATGTCAGTTTAGTGTTAGTGTGCAGTATGAATAATGAACAAGACCATATTTTGAATAGAACATAACAACCAGCTATTTTGAAAGTAGTATCGTTGGCATGGTGATTGCTATTCTTATTTAGGGCAGGGTTGCAGTGAAAAATTTTCATAAGAACCTACACTTTGAAAAACTGCATCTCAATTTTCCTTTCACAGTTCTAAAATATATATTTTCAATTATGGCTTAATCCAGACATCTAAATGTCAAGACAATAGCTTCTTTTATTTAATAATGCTCTTGATAAAAACTACTTCAAGCATTGTTGTTCATGCAGGGGCTGGAAATTCATTTAATTTAATTTGCAAATTCGTCAACAAATAGTTGCACCATGAAATTGATTTTACTCTTCTCTCACGATCTTTTCTGTTTGGATACCCGGCGTTTAATTATCTGACTTCTTTTCATGCTGCAGCATGAAATGTGTTTTTCGTTTATTATTTGTCTATTCTTTTAAGTAAGCTGTGAATGTGTGCAGATGTGAGCTGCTTTTAAGCAACATTTCTAATGCAAATACACGTTATTAAAAACACATATTGCGCTCAACTGCAATATGTGCATGTTTAAGAATGCTTATTGGTTACTGACCCATGGTTGTTTTGAAAATGTAATGCACGTCTTCAAGCCCACGAGAAGGCTGAAGTGTTTTGACCACTTTCTGTGCGGAGATTCGATCCAACAGATTTATAAAAGCTCCTACAGTACACCTCGGAAAAAAAGGAATCAACATTAACCCCCCTCTCCCTTATTAATATAATTAAACTCGTATAATTGGATCTTGGAAATTGATTTTAAGTTCTCCATAAAAAAAAAGTCAATTTACGTTTGAAAATCAAGCCTGGATCTAGAGCTTTATTGGAAAAACTGGACACATGCCCTTACAAATCTGATTAGTCAATGATTGCTATGTACACTCTTAACATTTTTAAAATTTGTTTTTAAGAGAGAGCAATGCTCAGGGCCTTTACAGACTATTAAGTGCATGTCAATAATTCTTCACATTACCTTTATATGGAAGATCTGCTTCACCTAGTAGAATGTGCAGTCGGTGTGGAGTGGTTTGAACATGTACTTGCCTGTGTGACATGCTTTTATGATACGCTTCAGTATTACTACCTTTGATCTGACAATACACTTCCTGGTACTTTCTGTGGCTGGTGCAGTTTTTTTTTTGTTTGTTTTCATATCAGCCTCACGCCATCTTGTATACACTCACAGGGAAAATACCTTCCTCGCATTTGCTTTCTATTTTGACGACCCCTTTTATTTTCAAGGACCACCATTAGTATGTGGTATACTGCAGACCCTAAAAACACTCCCAGTATGCATCCCTCCCCCCTCCCCCCTTCCCCCTTCAATAAAACAAATGTCCGTCAGACAGAAGGCTTTAACATTCGATCGCAAACGCGATCGCTCATCCTACCACAGCCCGGTCTGAGCTCTCGTAGACGCCGAGATATTTTTGGTCCCTAATAAAATCACCGTCGTTTTATTTTTTTTTGCGCGCGGCTTCTCGAATTCCACGTCTGCCCCTGCAGTACAAAATAATTCATGCTCTCCGAGTCAATCCCTGCCTTTGTGCGACCGTGGTGCAGGTTTGTTTGGTCTCTGGGGGGGCGAACGCCGCAACTGTGGTACGTCCACTCAGGTAGTTTGACAGGCAGCTCGAAAGTTACACCGCACCGTGCCTTCCGCAGCGGTTAAAAAATGTATGGAAGCAAAAGGCCTCGGACATGTTGTAGAAATCACTCTACTATTTCTTTTTTTTTTCACCCCAGCAATCTTTCAGGGCGCAAAATGCCACGTTGTTATTAGTATTCGGAGGATCTCTTGCGAAGCCTTAGCATGACGGGTCCTTAGGGGGCAAACGGTGTGGAGTAGTGGTCGGAGCAGTGGACCCTGAACACTTTGGGAGGGTTCGAGTTTCTCATTGCATAATACCGGGCTACTCTCGTAGACGATGCTTCTCATTACCCTAGTTCCGAGCAGAAATGCGGAAATGAGTTAGCGAAAGTACACCGTGTGACAGGCCCTTTAATTAGACAGCGTGATCAGCCGGAGCGCTATTTAAACAGGATTTACGGATTTGAGCGGAAATATTTGCAGGTGTTTAGCGGGTGTTTCATTGTGAGGTGGGCGAGGGGAAAAAAATCTGCCGTTTTATTTCGGGTTTTACGCCAATGTGTTTTCGTTTCCTTTCAGATAGTGCTTTAAAGAGTAAGGGATGGTTTAATTGACTGAAGAGGAGTGTGAATTAGACTGACGTTTCCTCAGGCACCTTCAGACACCTAGACTTAATTGGGGTGCTTCTTAAAAGGATCTCTTTTAAAGATGATATAAACCACACGCTTTAATGAGAGTGAAGGACTGATAAGATCAATTTAACATCATGTTCCACTTCCTCAATCCTTTGATGTATTCTATTTTTAAGGTGTTGTATGCGTGTGTGTGTGTGTGTGTGTGTGTGTAAGTATGTGTGAGTATGTATGCATGCATACACATTCCCGTGCATATGTGCATAGCTAATATACATTGATTTGACATGTAATTTGCCTTTTGGTTGTGATATTGCATGCTACTATGCTCGTAGCAACAAATTAGTTTTTCATATATGCTTTCGATTGCACTTACGGTACGTGTTTCATGCATTTCTATGTGTTTGCAGATATAGAATTGTTCTTAATATTAGGGGGAGGTTAATATTGCAGTTGTAGTTGCTGTTGTTGTTTTCACTCTTTGCCTTAAATGTGTCTATATTTCCTCTCAGTTCCTCTATTGGGTCCTAAATCATTTTTTAAATCCATTGTTCCTCTGTTTTAACATATTACATAAGATTGCCTAAGTCAAAAACACATTTCAGATCAGTTTTTTTAATTCTTTATTTTTTCATTATTTTTTTTTTTTCAGAACAACATATTACCCCATGCAAGGTACTGCATTCATGTTACTGTTCATAAAATGGATGCTGGTATCTGATTCTTCCAGAGCTGGGCTGAGATTTACAGTATACAGTGGGCTCCAGAATTATTGGCACGCTTGATAAATACAAAAAGTATAAAAAGGTGCTAGCAAACCACAACCTCCCTACCCCCACCCCTCTTCTATTGCCCCCTAAATCCTAAATTCTCATCGTCTCTGCATCCCAGTGGACCTCAAATCATGATACACAATGGCACCTTTACTTTTAATCACCACTAGCTTTGAACACCTCTGCCTATAGAATTGTGGGAACGGCCTGTGGTGGATGCGAGTGGCTTATGGAAATTGTTTCGAAAAATATAAAACAAAAGCTGCATTCTGTGGTTTCTCATTTTATCACTCTTGTCATTCGAGCGCCTGGTTTTGAAGTGATCGCACAGGTTGGGCTCTGAATTAAAAGATAAAATAAGAACAAACAACCAGGGGAATGCAGTGTTAACATTTAACATCATGACAATGCGCGAGCGTAATGTAAACATTTCGGTGGTACCTTTTAAAGGCAGGCGAACGACATGAAAGTGGCACTCAGATAAATGGCAGTGTTGGAGAGGAGTGACGTTCTGTAGCCCAGGTAGGGCAGAATTAGACAACATGACAGGCCTAGGATCCTGAGAGGATTTCTGCTGGGTCTGCTGTGTGTATATGTGTGTAGGAGCGTGCCTCTCTCTCTCTATTTCTCTCTATCTCACTCTCTCCTTCTCTGTCTCCCTCTCTCTTTCCCTCCTCTCTCTCCCAGGGTCTGATTTGTGTATGCAAACACGCATTATCTGGAGGGAGATGTGACAAATACTCCCACAAGTCTTTGAGAGCTCTTCCGTTTCTTGCATTTTCCCTCCTTACTGGGGACGTGTGAACTACATTGTCAATTTTAACTTTGTAGACAAAAAAACTAAACAAACAGGAAAATCTACAGCGTGCATAAATGTATTCTTTGTTTTCTGAAGTGTGTTAGGGTTACTTTTTCTTGAACTTTCCGGAACTTTGATAAGACATACCATTACTTGAGAATGTCATGGAAATCTGAACTCTAATTAAAATATTGTGCAACATGCAACATTTTCAGGTTTATGTTACTTTTCCAATTTTATCACTTATTGTGGATCTGTCTAAATATTATACATGGACATACAGGTTATTGCTTATGCCATAGTTAAAGATTAAAGCTTGACCGTAAATCCACGTGGTTTGAAATCCTGACCTTTAGCATTGTATTAACCTGAATGAAGAGCCACGTAAAATGGTTGCTACAGTATGCTTGCAAAAACGGAATTAAACCCATTTAAAATTCACCCCTCTTAAAAGCACTCGAAAGCAAATATTTTAATGTTATTTACTTGACTGATGGAAACATCACAACCCTGTCAACATCGCGCATAATTGTTCTATGAACGTCGCATCATGGCTAGGGTTTTTAATGTGTTTGTTTTTTTTAGCATGGATGCAAATGCCCGTGGAATGGAAAGTGAGGCAGCTCTGGTCTGGTGAAATAATAATGCTTTATGAAAGTCTCCGGCAGACAATAACCGCATTATTCTCGGGCTGCAAGCGAGATGGAGGACGTCTCTGAAGAATTGGCTGTACCGAAGCATCACCGCCGTTCCCTTTACTCCCGACAACGCTGGCAGTCCCTCTGAGCCCCGCTTCCCATCGCCTGCAGTCAGACTTTTGGCCCACACACACCAGACTGTGTGCACTACCTGTCATCTCTTAAAACATTAAAATGCATAACAGCGTATCTCCATTAGTTTGTTAATAATATCCTCAAGTCATGTAGTGAAGGTCTTTTTCACAACGGATCAAATTAGATTTAAAGGACAGTAGCTCTTCCGTGTATTGTGGTGGGATGGGGGTGGGGGTGGGGGTGGCGGGGGGAGGGAGTGGAGGGAGGGGGGCAAATAATTCAGATTCTGAATGCGGTCAGTGGCGTGGTGTGTTGGGGGGCGGTTGTTTTTTATGGGGGGAGGGGTGTAGGGGTTGGGGGGGGGGGGCAGTTATAGTCAGTCATGTATGAAATGGTTAATTGTGAGAGTGTCGTGTTTTTACTCTGGGTTCTAAGGCGAGGGGGTCCCACAGATCCTATCTCCCTCCCAGTGACAGGTAGAGTACATTTCCACCCTCTCCCTAATTATAAAATGTAGCCCAGGGCTAGTTCCCCGCACAGACCTACCCCCCTGCACGGATCTTAGAGAAGGGCCTTGGAGGATGCCATTAATTATGGAGTTTATTCATAGTCTTCATTTAGTGTGGAAAAGTGACTGTGTTGACCACACCTTCTAATTGAGCAGGTGTTTTTTTTCTCTCTTTTTTTTGGGTGGTGATGGTGGTGGTGGTGGGGGGGGGGCGGGAAGGTTTTTTTATTCTGTTTTCTACCCCGTCACTCCCTCTCCTAATGAGACCTTTAATAAGACTACAGAAGCCATTTCGGCAGAGGCAAAACAGCGGGATTAAGGCATTACGCGTTCGGGCAACGTTCGCTTGTCTGGTTAGACGTGGTAATGAGTGTCATTTGCAGCTGAAAAACAATGCGTGGTAAAAGGAAATGTTTTACTTTGTTCCTCAATAAACCTGAATCTCAGTGCTGGTCGCAAAGAGATACTTAAAAGAAATTCGGAAATGCAATTATCTGAAAATCTCTTTATGAGTGAGTAAATAATGTTGAGTCATTCATGAGTTACATTCGACTGAACAGAAGAGTGAAGGAGTAAATTATTTTGACTGGGTGAGCAAGTGAGAGAGAGTGTGTGTGTGCGTGTGTGTGTGGTTCTGGTGTGTAATTATGAGTAAGTGAATACATGAGTGAGTGAGTGTGCATGTGAGTGAGTGAGATGGAGTGAGTATGTGTAACTGAGTGAGTGAGTGTGCATGTGAGAGGGAGTGAGTAAATCATTTAAAATGAGTGAGCGAGTGTATATGTGAGAGTGAGTAAAAGTAATGATTGAGTGAGTGTGCATGTGAGTGATTAAATCATTTAAAATGAGTACGTGTAGTATGAGTGAGTGAGTGTGCATGTGAGTGAGTGAGAAGGAGTGAGTAAATCATTTTAAATGAATATGTGTAGTATTAGTGAGTGAGTGTGCATGTGAGTCAGTGAGAAGGAGTGAGTACATCTAAATGAGTGAGAGGGTGTTCATGTGAGAAAACAAATAATTATGAATGAGTTTGGGGTGCAGCAGTTCACAAAGGTATTAAAATAGCTATCAAAACATAATCAAATCATGACCAAAACAAACAGGTTTCACAGGTCTTCCTTAAAAAGGATAAATATTATTGATAGTTTCAAATAAAAACTAATCTTCACATTAAAGATTAAGTCTATCAGCATGAAATATTTTCATTAACTCAACTTGCATTTGAACTATATAAACAAGAGAAGAAAGAGTAGATTAATTCATTTGAATCTAGGATTTGAGGTTGTTAGTGCTTAAAGAAAGTTTGTCCACGTGAAATTGAAATGTTGTATATTACAATATCAAAATGAAAAGAACATGGTGGAAACTCAGGTTACCACTTTACCAAATTTGTGCTTCTTGTGCTTGCAATGGGTACATGAGGTTGACGTCAAGGTAGCCATTGTGTTAAAATGCTTTCCATTAGCATATGGCTCACTAGCGAAGTAATATTTGTTAACATTATTGCTCCCAAACAGCAGACTTTAGCGATGTATTGTAATTCTCATTCATTTGCCATTTCGCAAAAAACTGACCAACTGATTGGTGCTTCAGCTAAACTGCACTGCAATTTCCCTATGCGCAAAAAAAGAGTTCTTCTCGATTTAATGATTGCAGCATGAGTTAGCTGATGTTTGTATTCCTTATTTTCAGTGTCCTTTATGTGACTTTTTTTTTTTTAAACACGACTTTATGTGTGCCTATTTTGAAAATATAGCTAGGCATAAAAGCAGATTTTTGAAGCAAGCGAGCCCAACCGATACCTGACCTGACACGTGCAAACGGAACCGAGTGCTACGGTTGTTTTTACAAGACGAGATTGATAATGAGTAAACGCGCATGTCGGCAAGTGAGCGGGTGAGTAATCCTGAGCGAGCAAGTGTGCGTGTGAGCTAGCGAGGGACTGAGCACGGTTTAAAAGGCTCTCTCGCGGGACCGGTGTGAGACGTGGGAAGGTAAACAATGGAGCACTCGTCCTGCGGCTGCTCGTACCTCTGCCCACCCCACCCCTCGCTGACCTCCCCGGGCCCCTGGCCTTGACAAGCGAGGACTGCAGGCAAGTGTGCAGCTGCTCCTGCCCCCTCCTGGGCCCCTCTCTCACGTGCCACCCGCCCCCCCCCCCCCCCCCAAAGAAAGACCAGTGCAACGCTGGAGCGTCAGAAACCAGGAGTCTGTGACACCAGGACCAAAGGGCTGTAATTTAAAAGCAGGTTTTAAAATGGAAGACGGTTCCCTCTTTGTCTGGAAGCCCCCCATTTGATGGTACGGTGGCAGCGACGCGGCGCTCTGAGCAAAACAATGTTCAGCCATCGTCTTCAGCCGCGGGGGCCCTATTTCTTCTCCGCAGCGCGGCTTTTCATCACCATCGCAAAACTTGGCCGACAAAAAAAAAAAAAAACAGAGGAAGACAAAACCATTTTTGTTAATTGCGAGACGTAGTCGCTGAAAACTTTTCTGGAGTTTTAAAATTTCAGCGCTGACTGCATGGCCCAAGGTTAAGCTTTCCAGTGCATTGCGAAAAAAAGGCACATTCTCTTTTCTCGTAGTCCTCTGCTCTGTGGCAGAAGGGAATTGGCTTGCTTGTTAAACGACTCACAGACATTAGGGAATGGGACAAAATATGTCAGGATCCATCTTGCGTTTTTACACAATAGTCTTCTGATGAAATTTGAAAGTGCATTTGTATGAAAGGAAGAGAGGGAGCGGGTGGAGAGGGAGAGGGAGAGAGGGAGCGAGGGAGGAGAGAGAGGAGGCAGTGCGGCAGACAGGGCATGATTGACAGCAGGTTATTTGGATGCTGGTAACTCAATCTTCCCTCAGTTGCACGGTCATAGCAGCAGTGAAGGACATCTGATTATTTCAACCATTAAAGGGCCGGGTATTTAAGTGCTTTCACTGAAGGACACAAAAGGGTGTGTTCAGTGAAAGCCACTTTCCAGGAAAGCAGAAGAAAAGCATCTTTAAAAATATATATGAAATAGGTTTCAAAGAGGACACCTTGATATTTTCCCTGCACTGTGAAAAGGCATTTCTGAAAACATGCAAGATCCTTTTATCAGGTT
This sequence comes from Conger conger, assembly GCF_963514075.1. Lineage (NCBI taxonomy): Eukaryota > Metazoa > Chordata > Actinopteri > Anguilliformes > Congridae > Conger > Conger conger. The sequence continues at coordinate 27,486,697 of NC_083763.1, read as the reverse complement.
CAGCTCTCTGCATATGTAGCCACAAAATTAATAATATTTGTTGACACACATGTACAACTCGTGTTCATTCTTCGGAGCCTATCAAAGGCCGGGAAATCGAGTTTGCCAAGAGAGCTCTGGTATGTTTTATTGCTATGCAAAGCGCATGTGCGTTGTTATGTACGCTGTTCTGCTTTTCAGTTGTTGTCGGAAAGCACCGGACCTATTCTCCCCAACAGACTGGGAATCAAAAGTACCCGCGTTCCTCTTCATTGTTTTCTCAGTCTCTCCCACGGCAAGTATGGAAGTGTTGCATCTGGCCTAAGTGGCATTTTGTCCTAGGCTGTCTCCCAAGCACCACCCCCCTCCCCCCACCTCTAAGAGTAAAAGATCACGAAAACAACAACTTGGCCTCATTCTTCCTTTATAGCGATATCCTGAGCGTTACCTGTTGTTCCCGAATCCCTTTAGTTTGCCCACTCCAGGAAGCCTGTGGGGAAACACAACCCCCCCGCAACCCCCCGGAATGGTATGTCCATAACTCCCCGGGGGAAGCACTTCAAAGGAGATGGTCAGTTTCCAAGGAGACTGAGCCCAGCTGCAGCCAAACAAAAGGACGAGGCCTTGTCTCACATGGGTCTGATAAGTGTCGACTGTGTCAACTACACACAGCATTTTTTCCTTTTTTTTTTGTCTTCAGCCAAACTGGACAGCGGGTCCCTTGGCGATTTTCCAAACCAGGAAGGAATTCCACCACCCCCAGCCTCCCTCTCCCCTCTCTTGCAGTAGACCGGCGAGCAGTTGACATCTCTCAGGGTGTTCTCCTTTAACACACAAAAAAAAGAAAGAGAAATTACTTTGGGCTGAGTCAATACTGGCTTGGCTTCAAACACCATAACCTCTCGAACCAAAAGTGACTCTGTTATTCCCTCTGACTTTGTAAAGCCCGGCTCTGAACTCTTGAATGTTTGTGTCTGGTGTGGAAATACAGACTGCTTCTCCCCCAACTGTCCATTGCTATCACTGCTGTTGTTTTTGTTGTTGTTTTCATTTGAGTGACAAAGTAGACAAAGCTATGTCTGCTATGGGGAAGGTTTTCTCAGAAAGCTCAGTTCCCTGTAAAGAAAAAGGTCATTAAACAGATTTAAAAAGCTACAAGAACCCGGGTGTGGGAAATGTGTTAGTAACACGTGAAGTGTGTCACAACTGGAAATAAATCATTGTAAGATAAGTCTTGTAGCCTTTATTTTAGTGCACTCTCTGCCACCCGCTCTCTCCAGCCAGTTTTTTCTTTGTGTGCCTGCCTCCTTTTGGTTGTTTTTGTGTTATATTACATTTAAAATATTAATGAATAAAGAGGCAAAAAAAACACCATCATCAGCGCTGAGATCATCTGAACAAACGGGGAATCAGCAAAAACGAGCTGGATCAAAGGCGATTTGTCCTCTTCACTGCAGATATCGCACGATCATAATTAAACAGTTCGAGAGGATGTGTGCTTATGCTTTATTTGCAATCAAACAACCGTCGTGCTCTTCCACGGCATTGTGCTTGTACGCCTTCATTAAAATCTTGACTGATGACTCTGAATAAATTTCGGTTTCCGAGTTCCTGTGCGCAGAATGCAAATGAGTTTAGGATCAGATAATAATGAGCAGTTTGCTCTGCCAAAAAAACAAAAAAAAAAGCAAAGTGGCGCCCCCAGTTCAGCTATGGAAGCAATGTGCCTTGAAACACAAATAATTATGTATAAATATATATTTTTCAGATTTTTGACTGCAATTGGAAAAATAGCCAGTATATACAGTGGCTGTTTGTGGTCCTTGTTTAAAGAATGTTTGCTTTGGATGATTTGGGGAAAAAACCCTACTAAAACCCATATTGGGTTGATGGTGGGTTTGTGACCATGGGTGCTCTGAGATATCAATGGTTCCGGAATAGAGATAATTCAAAACGCTGGCATATGTTCCAGACAGTTTCAATTTCAAGAATGTGAATCATAATTGTGTCATTACTTACATTAATATAGTTTTGGTTTAATTAGGTAACTCTTGTTTAAATTACAAAATTAATTATTTTAGTGGGTATTTCAATATCACCAGTTCTTCCTCAACTTCTACCTCTTTATATGAAAATAAACTTTTTTTCCCACATACTGTATTCTTTTTTGATTCTAATTTAATTTTGAGAGAACCACATTTTGGTTTGACATTTGCATTGTTACTTCAGCAATAGTACAGAGTTTGACATTCATATGGCTTTGATGCGTACACTACTTCTGGTTTCAGTCCTCTTGCACATTTATGGTTCTACTGTGCTTGTAAACAGTGTTGTGTCTCATAAGTCGAAAAAAAGGTTGAGGTGTTCAGACATTGTTTTGCCCTCTCTAGATATCACTATGTGACTCCTGAGAGGTGATGTTAACTCAGGGGTCCACTATAGATGTCACCATGTTATCTCCTAGATATTAGAAAAATGCCATACAACAGGAAGCATGGTTTTGATCAACCGCGTTCTCCCAAAATTCCCTGCTGCCAGGCGACGTGTATATTCGCCTAATTTTAGGGGATTCTCAGAAGAACCGTTTTAAAAATTCCCTTCAAAGGTTACAGTATTGGATTTTTGGACACTCAATAAAGAACCAATAATCTTGGCACCGTAACTCATTTTTATTCCCATTAAGTGCTACACCTTTCACTGTACCAGATGTAAGCCTTGTGGGTATTTTCAGAAAAGGGACTGACATGCTTTCGTGCTTTCGCTTCCCCTGTTTCCTTTTGTCGAGCAATCAGTGTGTAAACTATTAGCATTTTTGAATTATGTTTTCAGTTCACAAGCGTGCATTGTTAATTGTTAATTGTGTTTGCGCCCTATGAGGTCTTACTCACCTGTTTAATATGTCAACAATACAAATGCTAAACGCATTCATTCCACATTTGTTTGCCATGTGTGGCGAGCAGAGTGCGTTGGGTGCTCACTGATGCATTGTGGGATAGCAGAGATATTTCACATATGTATTTATCTGTCCAGGAGAGCCTTCTTCTCAAATGCAGAATTTCTCCTCTCAAGACAGGTATTTGCATAGTCATAAATTATTCAAATTTAAGCTTCCGAATGCAAATGAGAGCACTGAACGGGAAGATAAGAGAGGAGATGAAGACGGGCCGTGGTAACCGGCGAAATGGCATGATGGGATTGGTAGCCATTAAGGCTCGTAAGATTGTCTTGTTAGCTTGAGTTATACAGGGTGATACAGGATGTGGAGGGCGTGGGACGGAACGAGGAAGCCCCCGACTAATTCGAGCAGAGAGCCGTTTGTCGGAAGCTAGCGTGGCCGTAATGAGGGACGGTCCCGAGCGTCATTTTGCGGGAGACGGAGATGGTCGCAGTCGCCGTCCCCGCAGAATGACTACAGTGTGCCTTGGTAGATGAGCTGGCTTGTCAGGACTGGGCTTTCTCCATGGTGTGAAATGAATCCCCCTTACTTTTCATAAGGACAGGTGTGTATGTGTGTGTGTGTGTGTCTGTGTGCTTTCCTTGACTCATGCGGATAGGTTTTCACCACCCTTGCTGCGCACACAAAGTCAGGCAGGACCTGGGTGTGTGTTCGTCCGTCCGTCCGTCTGTCCGTCTCCGTCATGGCGATTCCCGCCGAGAGCGTTGGAAGACAGGATCTGCGTCCACGGGGGGCAGCGTTCCGATGCAGGCGAGAGGCAGCACAATGACATCCGGAGAACTCCTCTAATGCAAAGTCCCGGAGGCCGTGATGTCATCAGCAGGGTGCTGTGTGGGTCGGCACAAGGAAATGGCTGTGATCTGACCTTTGTGGAGATACGCTCCTGGAGTGCCAGGGCTTTATGTGAGAAACCGGCCTGTAAAAACACAAGGACAAAGCTGCATCCAGCCCCTTCGGATGCCCTCCACGGACACGCACACTTCACCGTGCTTCCTTTGTTACTGATATAATTGTGAACTTCTCTCCGTGTCCGTCTGCTTGACCCTATTACGGAAAGGAGAAATCTATCTGTTCCCCCTCACCCTCTGCACAAAATAACACGGTCCAATCGCTTACGAGTGAGAGGAACAGCACAGCTTTGGTGGTTGTGAGTAGAGCTTCGCGGTGTACATTTCTAATGGAGTTCTTTGGTCTTTGGTCACCAGAACACTTATCTTATTGAAGGAGGTTTGGGGGTAATTTTATGTTGTACAGAATACAACATACTGTAAACACTTAACTCCTTTGTTTTAGCAGTTATGGCTGCATGAGTTTGGAACAATGCAGGAACCCTACAAATCGAATGGTGATTCTGAAGGCTTTCTTGCATTAGCAGGCCAAGTGCCAAATGCACATCAACCCACGACACTTCAGCGAATGTGGTCCAAACCAGAAGCGGGAGGTGATCAGCAGCATTGAGAGACAATGATAATTATCGGTTTGGAAATGATTGACCTTCTGGTTATTTTCCTGTTCCCGAAGGCCTTGCGTTGCCTTTAGAAAGTGCCTTAACGAGCCACACCTGTTGGCATTTGCATATCTTCTTGAGAGATGCTGCAACATGATGTAATCCGGTGAAAGTGGAGGTAACTTTCGCCATGATGCAAAAGGAGGAGGGCCTGCCCCTCAGCAGGTACGGCGGGTATCAACGGGAGAGCCGTTCCAAAAACCACCGCCGCCAGGCCTCAGGCCCCCAACAGGAGCAAAACAAAGTAGAGCCGATGAGATTTCGCCCCAAGGGTAGTGGAGAAAGACAAAGGCGGTGTGTGGGGGGGGGGGGGGATGGGGATTCTGGAGTCCCCCCGAATAGCCTTACCATGGATATCTGGAGCCACGTGAGAGAGCTGGAGAAAGAGAGGGAGAGAGAGAGGAGGAAAAGAAGGGGGAGATGGATGACCCGAAAAGCGAACAAAGGAAAGAATAAACAATATATCCGCCGCGTGCCACCTGGCAGGTACAAAAGGGAGGTGAAACGATTTGTCCGCTCTGTCAGGAGCGTCGTCTCCGATGGCTGCCCGCGCGTTTGACGCCGCCACGTCTGGGCCAGCACCGTCAGGCACACGCGACCGGGAACCATCCCCCCGTCAGACCTGGAGAGGTGGGGTGGGGGAGGCAGGGGTGAGGGGAGGGTGGAAGGGGGGTGGGCAGGTCCCCTCGAATCGCTGAAACCAGGTCGAGCCGCAGCTCTGGGAGAGAGCACCGGGGGCGGTGGCGGGGGGCACCGGGACTGTAAAGCTCATTTGCGCGTAGGAAGAGCGAAGAGCCCCCAGCATGTCGGGCCCCACCGCGGAGCCACCTGTCACCCAGAGCCGGCCCGGACGAGGCCGCTCTGTCCCAGCCGAGGTCCGAAATTAAATGGCGCCCACCCCCTCCTTCCGCCCTTCCGCCCCACTCTTCGCCTCTCGTCGTCTCCCTTTGTCTCTCGCGGCATTATTCATCGTTTATGAGCGCCGTTCTGCGGTGCCGCCAGACAAAACACAGGTGTTTAGGGTATATCCCATATTTCTTTATTTTTCTCTGTCTTCTTTGCTGGGTCTCCTCGGCGGCCTTCGCGAAGCAAAAAATCCAAACAGCACAAAATGGCTCCACCCCTCTGGTCCAATTATGTTTTTGGCAAAGGGAGAGAGGGACCGATATGTGCAGGGGATGTTTCATTACTGCTTTCCTGGAAGCACTGCACCTTTAGACATTATAGAGGTATTTTTTGAGGGGAGGGGTGAATCCACCTTTGCATTTGAAAATGTGTTGCTTTTTAGTCCAGTAGCCTTTCTCACATACAGACTCAGTATAGAATACGCCCATGAATCACAGGATTAGGGAGATGATTCACACATGAAGTACACCACAGATTAGCCAAAGAAATTCTCACAAACCGGAGATCACATGCGCGTACGCACACACACCACACACAGGAATCACATCACTGCGTTCGGTCTTTTTTGCTGTTTTAAGCATACAAACGTATATGCTTGATATTTTTTATACCGATTAAAAAACAATTCGCCAACAATACGTATAAAACGGTAAAAGCGTCAAAGAGCGTCTTAAACCGCAGCGGCCGAGAAATAAGCGGCCGGCTTCCCCCCTCGGTTTGCCGTCAGTCGAGAAGCGCGGGTCCACTCGAGTGCAGCACACCGCGGAAAAAAAAGAAGAAGAAATCGAATAAAACCCGGCGCAGGACTGCTGCAAAAGTCCTTTTAATGCTGTCCTTGAAAATGCCTTCGCTGAGAAATTCCTCTAATGTTTAGGGAGAAGGTAGAATGCGGTATATGTCAGCCGGGTCCCACAGGGTTTGATTTTGTACTCTAATAGCTGTTACGAGCCCACATTATAGCCGAGGAGTAATTTTCCTTGGGGGTGCCCTGCTCGCTTTGTGTCAATATTCTGGCATTTGAAGTCACGTACTGTATATGCTTCTGGGAGTAGCTCAGGAGCCAGGCAGACTCGTAATGGTCTGCATTCATTAATAAGGCTGCAGCTCCTGTCCCTCCATTGCCCAGAACAGGGATGGCTGGCTGGTCCTGGGGGACCCTCCCAGACACACTTAAAGAAGCTTTATTTTCAAGCGGGCAGGAGATGAAATGGAGAAGTTGCAGGCACATCCCGGAGTCAGCGCCGGCGCACCGGAGCACGCGGCTAACCTTAGAGGGTCGGAGAGCTGCTCGGGTCAAAAGACTTATTATCCCGCCTGTCGGAAAACCAATTGCCTGGCTAAAAAGAAAACCTGCCGAGGTGTTTAAACGCTGGATGGTAATGCAGGGGAACGTGACGGGCCGGGCCGCTGTCTGTTTTCCTACAGCGCCGGGGGGGGGGGGTTCGTTTTTTTTTCTTTCTTCCTTCTACTGGTGACGGGAATGAAGGCGGTCGTGTTTCCAAGGCGCTAACGCTTCGAAGCGCTTAACGAACGTGAATGTGCCAAGTGAAGACTGCTCTGTTGTAGCTACGTAGGTTTCTGTATAACGGAGTGTATCCTTGCGCTCTCGGCTTTTTGCTAGCGTGTTTGTGTCTGCGCGTGTGCGTGTAATGTGGGTCCACGCCGTAGAATCAGACCTTGTACTCGAGTAACAGTACAGTCAGTGTGTTAGTGAGGTAATTCTCGCCGGCAGGTGTAAAGAGACGGCACTGTCAAAAAGTCCAAGGCCCCGCTTTTTTTTCATTTTTTTTTCACGTAGTGCGGCAAGTGGGGCGTGTAGTTTGCATTAAAGGGATTAGCAGCCACTTCAAAAGATGACCTGGATTCTGCCCACCAGGGACACCAGTCATACATCTCCAGGCTCATACCTCCCTTTAAAGAACTTCAGCCTGGCTCTGCCCCCTCCCTCTGCACAGCCAGTCATAGCAACCAGCGCATGTGTGAGTGTGTGTATGTATGTGTGTTTATGTGTGTGTGTGTGTATGTATGTGTGTATGTGTGTGTGTGTGTCTGTGTGAGAGAGGTGTTGGAGCGCACTAGACATTCCTGGATGCAGGCCACATTAAAACCCACTGTATTTCACATAATAAGGTATTATACACGAGGTGCTAATGAGAGGTGAGGCACTGTCTCTCTGTTGTCTCAGGCTACTGTGTTCTTTTACGGATGTGTAGCTCTTTTATACCGTTTTCCCTTCAGTTCCTCTGACAATAAACCTCTCCTGTATACGGTTTTATACTGTATTTTTTTGGGTAACCCTACCACCGACATCCCTCCGTTCCTTAGCAGTTCCTGAGGATTAAATTGTCACTATCTGTTTTCAGCAGAGCCGTGTAATTGCGTCAGGCAATCACTTAACTGAACCCAATCTTGGACAGTGCTGGAACATATTGATTAGGCCATTGATTTGAATGCAAATTGAAGACATTTCATGACAAATTGGATTTAAATGTATGAACACCACAGTAATCCAGAGCAAGACACTAACACTTCATCATATACCCCAACCAATTATTTTTTTAATTAAAAGGTGGCTGTGTATCATACAAATCAAGTTCTTAATTCTGACATGTGACACTGTGCAGGCAAAACTGGGATGTACATTAAATATAGGCCTAAATGAATTGTATTTTTGGGGTGTACAGTATGTTGTTTGTATATTGTTTATGTTTGAAAACGAGCATGGTATTGTAAAGAAAACAACAGCACCATTATTCTAAGATCATGAGTGGGTCTTAAGCAGCTGATTTCAGTTTATTCACCTCACCTGGTCTGTTTTTGCTGACTTCTGCTCTCGAGGACAAGGCTGTACACCCTTGTATTCCGTCAACTGCAGTTTTAATCGTCACTGTGCTGCTACTGTTGACTAACACACATATTTGGTTGCCTATAATTATTCAGGTCAATTACATTTTACTTGTATAGCACAGGTATGTTGTCACAAATATGTGTGACAATGTAAATTCAAAATTTTGCCATGGCAGCATAAGGGGACCACAGTGGGACAATTTTTGGGCCATATTTGGTAGGAGCTTTGGTAACCCAAGACAGCCCAGCATTATGTTGTTACAAAAGCAATGATGCCTGTGGTGGTATTTTCAAATGGAATATTCCAGAGAAATATCTGAGATAATATTTTGAAATTCCTTAAGTAAAGATTTGGCTTTTTAGTGGAATTGCATTTTCCCTACAGAATTTCAGAAGGTGGTAGACTATGCAGTGGCGCATACAGGTGACTTGAGATTTCCAAAGCAACATTAAAGTTCCATTTCCATTTTTTTAAACTGGGATGTTCTTCTTTTCTTGGGAAGTACAGTCAAATTAATGCAGATTCCATCTCTTTTCCTCTCCTACAGAACCACACCATGAGCCAGCACAGCAGCTAATCCTCTCCCGGAGCCCAACTCTTCTGGAGGACTTCTGAGAAGGCATCGAAGTGGGGGGAAGAATGAACAAGATGGCCCATTACCATGGGTGTCTTTCTTATTCTTTGCACGGAACTTTCATTGCAATTGTACACGAGAAAGAAAAACCGCGTATGGTAACAAAAAAAAACTAAAAACTATTATCTTTAAAAGAATGCAAAGCAGGGGTCAGAAAAAAAAAAAAAACCTTTGGACAGTGTGTATTTTCCGTTATTTTTTAAGCATCAGGCTGACTTGTAAATAGAAGTACTCCGCGTGTTGTTGAACTCCAGCTACCGAGCAGTTATACTATGCCCCTGGTTCAGAGCTGAAAGCGCCCCTTTCCGAGGAATGTCCTCACCAGTCAGGAAAGGAGCGGGATTCCCCTATTTGGGAACGGACTGGCGTGGGTGCGGCGGGAGGGCGCCGATTCCGACAAAGGAAGGCTGTGGGTGTCCCGTCCGTGACGGCGTTCCTGTCGGACATCGGGTTGATCAGAGATCGGCTTGTTTCGGGGCAGAACGCTTTGATGTATGGCTCAGTTGTAGATCCTCTGAAAGTCCCACAAGAAAAGAAAAAAAAAAAAAAGAAAAGGGGAAAAAAGAGATGACCTCATGCATAAATCTCATTATTGCAGAGGGGAGGCCAGACGAGAAAAGTGGATTATTTAATGCGGTCTGTCGATGTGCAGAGTTCAAACAAAAAAGCATTCCCATATATGCAATAGTGATGACACAGATTGGAAACACATCTTTTTCTTGTGGAAACGGTCTGACTCGTAAGCCTACCTTAATAATCCCGGCACAGAGAAATCTCAAGTCAATTAAGCCAACCTGTATGTTACTGTTATTAATGTTTACTCTCTAGCCTGGACCTGGAGATTACTGGAATTGTTTTTTTGCAATAGGAAATAAATCCAATTTACCTTCAGGTACTAGAGTGTGCTTTTATTTCTTCCTCTTCAATTTTGATGATGTAATTACAAAACCCTGTCCTTCTTTGCACTCTTGGATTTAGTTCCAGTCCTCTACCCTCTTGGCTTTTGTGACATTCCATTTCTCCTTTGGAAGCTGTAAGCTGTAAGCTGTAAGCAGAGATATCACATTCCATTATTTAAGATTTTAGTATTATTTGATCTTGAGACGCACTTTTATATGGAAGCATAATGTCTGACATTTTGAAATCTTTTCATTTTTCGGATAACTGGAACTATCCTCTGCGGCAGGACTTTGGAATATAAAAAAAATGTTATTAAATATGTAATGTACAAATATGGACAAAGTTCTGCATTTGGCAGAACTCATTTTTTGTGTTGCACATGTGAAGCTTATTAAAAGTGTATGTGAAAAGAACTCTGAAGTCCTTTTGTGTGTGCACTCCTGCAAAACAAATCTCAAACACATAGCCTGCTTACAAGAAGCAGAACTACTTAAAGTAATATTTGTAGACCACTCATATGAATTCATCTAATTCTCTCACACCCAAAATAAATGGGTGTAATTTGAACCTCCGATTCTCTGCAAAGAACAAACAACAACTCTGGCAAATATAATATTTACAGTTATAATTATGATATTTGATATAATTTAGAATATTTACCAATTATCAGTACAAGATTTTGGATTCTTGGTGAAAAAGTGAAAATTTTTTCCATCATTTGCAGCATAAAATAATAAATGAGATTTGCTTTAATAAAGAAAAATAAACTGATTCTACAAAAATGTAATATTGCTATTACTTTCCATACTGTACATTCACTGAAATGTAATATTATCAAATACAGTACTACCTACTTATTGACTGCAAAAACAGTCAGGTATCCTCTCATGAGTAACATTCCTCTCACAATGACAAAAGTTGAAACCAATGGCAATACCAATAATGGTATAAAAAACTAACAAATGTCAGCCATTGCACCTTTTCTGTAGTTTAATATGTTCACCCTGCAGAGCGGAAAATGATACTTTTATTTTATACTTTTCTGTTTTATACAGTATATGCCAATGGAACCTCATTGTTGAAGTAAGTATGATATTCAGTTAGGAGGAGGTAACTCACAAGCTTGTCATGCCTTGGTTGGAGTTAGCCTCAGTTAATTTTGTTGTGGTTCTGCCTCCTGCTTCAGCTAGTGAACATTCACTCCACTTAAACCCAGTGTGCATGATAGCAGCGGTAGGTAACCCAGGACTAGCCCTAACCACTAAATTGTTTCATAATCAGGCTTAATGATTGCAAGCAGGCCTGGACTGGAGGTACTCAATGCATCTGATCAAACTGCCATGGAGATTGGATTCAACCAAAAATCTGAAACTTATGCAGTCCAAAACCAGGGTTGTCCTGTATTTTAGCACCCATGGTAGCCTGTGTCCTCGTCACACCCTCTGAAGACCGAGTACATGGGCCAGGCTGAATATGCTTTTATATTCTGTGATTTTTGGGTGTGCATTTGGTGTACAGTACCCATAACACTCAACCTTTTGCAGCATCAATTTATTCACAGCATCCTTTTTAAGTGAATTTATTATACAAAATTAGTAACTTTCGCTTTGTACCTGATCCATTGTGTTTCCCTCTCAAAAGCTAGCTTCACCTCTGATAGCCCAACTTCAACAAGGGCTAAAGCAGTGGGCCTCACTCCTGGTCCTGGAGAGCCACAGGGTGTGCTTGTTTTTGTTTTCTCCTTAATATCAGCAACCAATTCAGACCCAAGAACCTAGATGAGGTAACTGTGTAACTGCTTTAATTGATAAATGAAGTGCTGATGTAGCAGGGTTAGCTTGGCTAGTTTGCTAATAAGCATATTGAAGTGCAGGAAAGTGAAGGAACATCGTTGCCCTTGGCTAGGGTCGATTTCTTCTTTGACTGGTAACGTATTTGTCCAACAAATATTTGGATGAGTGAGAGGCCGGGGTTCAAATTCCATGTTGGACTTAGGTAAATCTCTCTCGTTACACAGAGTAACAACAAAAGTCAGCACACCCTGAGTGAGGACCACTGGGCTAAAGCATGAACATGATGACGGACACCCATTAGAACACAGAGAGCCACCAGGAATCCTGCAGTAGCCACAATGACCTTAGTTAAGACTGACTGCAGGTTTACACTTGGCAGTGAATCCTGATCTCACTCACAACTCCAAACGTAATGAGCACGTGTCCAGCCAAGGCTGCCCAGAACATGGCCAATGGACAGGGCATGAGAAATTTAGCTCTCTTGGCTCTGCCTTTTACCGGCCCCATCTGATATTATTTTATGATTTTTCGCATCTGTTATCTCCGATTTTCTGATTGCATTTGCTTTCCTCTTGGGTCTAAAGGAAATAATCTATACCGCAGCTTTTACTGGTCCTGAATCGTTGAAATACTCATTTTGACTCGATTTAACCCACAGTTTGTCTACCAAGTACGGGATAAAGTTTATGCTCCTAGTGCTAGCTACGATGCCAATGTCATTTTGTCATTGGCATATTTAGAAAGAAATAGATTTGATGACTTTTGGATATGTATTGTCATGGAAGTATAATAAGATTGCATTAGTAGCCTAATGTTCCTGAAATATGTCCAAGCTGAGCTCTCTTCCAAGCCAGAACGTTTTGCGGCTCCACCTGTTTTTTGACTCCATGGCCTAATATGGCTCCCAAACCAAAGTTTGGCCTTGATAACTCCATTAATGATTACCACAATGGTCACATTGAGCGTTTCATACCAGAACTGAGTATAGCTCAGTTTTGGAGGTGGATCATTTGGTTGGTTGGCCACTGATGCACTCCCACTTTGATAGTGTAGAAACAACCAAGCCGTGTGAAAATAATCAAACCGAGCCAAGTTATTTTGATGCAGGGATACAATCACATGGCAACCGACATTCGGAGGACGTGAGGTAAATGGTAAATGGAGCACTTTTACAGCGCTTTTATCCAATGCCCTTCACAATTAATACCTCTCATTCACCCATTCACACACGCTCACACACCAACGGTGATTGGCTGCTATGCTATAGGCAGGGAGCAGATAGGGAGAGGGGGTAGAAGACACCTCTGACTATTGGCATGAAATTATATTTAATTTTTAAATTTTTTATACTCAAGGCAAGGAACCAGCCATTGGTGGGGAAGGAAGTGTGACAAGCACCTGAAGTCCCGAGACACACGGAGGGAACTGTTATTAATAACTCTATGTCTCCTCTCCCTGTACACAGTCCTGCATATTCATTCACTCCAGGCCAATTAGTCACTCCCCCCTTCCCCATCACCGAAGGTGTATTCAGGGGTTTGGAGGCGGGGAGGTGGAGGAATATGCCCTCTCCAAGGCCCCCTCAAATCCTCCAAACTCACATGGCAACATCTGTCCTCTCCATTGATTTATAATTGTCATTAGATCAACCCTCTGTCCGTGCCAGAGTAGCTTTCATATCCAATAGTTCTTGTCAAGCTCACAATCACAATCGCGTGTGTAGGGGTAGTTTGTTTTAGAGATTTAGGGCATGCTCTTGTTTTATTATGGTTTTCCTGTGTTCATTTTCTTTTTCGCAGGTTTAAAAGGTTTTATGTTACACACACACACATATTCAATAAATTGTATAATTCAATTACTTTATATGTTATTAAAGGTAATTACAGGAAAACTTTGCGTTGAAGGGAATATACATATTCAAAATCCAGATTTCTTGAAAACCTATATCCGAATAATACCCTTATTTTAAACTTGTCTTGAAAAATTTTTGGGGTGATATATCAAAGTATACAGTACATGCAAAAACATATTGAATATCCTTTATGACTCATTCACATAAGCATTTTGCTTACAATGTACTGAAGAATATCCAGAGACAATTTTATTTGTATAGACACTTTTCATAGAAGACAGTCCCAAAGACACTTTACGGAGTAACAGAAGGGAAGACAGCATACGACCCATATATAATAGGGGATGCCCATCCTCTGCTGGCCCATAGGTTGAGATGGTAACATTTGATCTATTAAACTAGTCAATGAACTAGAAAATCCATATGGAGGGATGTAAAGTCTGAAATTCAGAGGGTAGAGGGATGAGGGTAGCTCCAGGTGGGTTGGACAAGGGGAGAAGCAGGGCTGCTGCAGTCCACGACCTCAGAAACGGGGTCTGGAGGTCCGGTTGGAGTGGTCCGTGAGCTCCAATATATGTTTGCATTTTGTGTTGCTCTCCATAAGAGCATCTCCTGAATTTAAAAAACATTTATAGCCAGTAAAAAATGTATTCAATGTATGACAGCCATAACTACAGTATAACATTGCTTTGCATGGGACATGACATCTGCACTATTTACAGCAGTTACTGTATACTACATTGGTAACACTTTACAATAAGGTCACATGAATTGGCCTTAACTAATGTGGTTGTTAACATGAATGAATTATTTACAAATGCATTAATTAAGCATGAAATTCACTTTTCATTGGTTAATGTATAATGTATTTCTTAACTCCTAACTAATGTATTAGTTACATTAATATTTATACATTAGCAAACCATAGGATAAACGTACAATTAGTTAAGCATTACCGGATGCATTAACTGGTTTTCTCATTCCAATATGAATTGGCATGAACTAATGTAGTTGTTAGCATGAATTCATGATGTACAAAATACATAAACAAAGCTGAACAGCTTAACGTTTCAGTAGTTAGATCATTAACAATGAATTTGTTCATGCCAATTCATGTAACTTTAAAATATAACATTTTAGTATTGTTAAATATTTTCAAAACCAGTTGCGAAAAATCTGTTATTCCATTCAAGCAGACTTTCTTTGGATTATTAGAACACCCCCACAAAATCCTTTCTCCCAGAATGCAATTGCTTGTGCTCTGCTCAAAGCTCTGACGTCTTAACATTAAGAACCCACTCCAGATTCCATTATCCGTGACAAATCTTCTGTTAGAATCTAATTAAGCACAGAGTATGTGACTTTTACAAAAGAAAAAGAACACCCATTACTGAATATTAATTTCGTCATTGCAGACAATATGTTAATATATACTGATACTAATGATCACCCTCCTGAAAATATATGACTGGCTTCCAAGAAGATTGGGCCATTAAAATAAATAAATAAAATGTCCCTGCCCTTTTTCTGCCATTTGCTGGGAGTTACAGGTTTTATTGTCCTATTTAGACAAGTATAAACTACACATGGAAAATGTATCATTGTCCGACCAAGACTCAGCTTCCTAGCAGAGGCTAGGAAGTGCCCCTAGACCAGCAAAACATGTCCAAAACATTGATGACACACCGTCATATTTGACAGTGGGTATGAGGCGCTTCTCCTTATATGTATTCCATTTTTCTACCAAACATGCTGATGGTGTGTATGGGCAAAACATTCAATTTTAGTCTCATCTGACAATATGACTCTCTTTCAGTCATAATTCCAATCTGGTTTGGCAAACTCAAGATGCTTGGTTTATTGTGCTCAGTAAGGGCTGTCATCAAGCCACCCTTCCAAGGAGTTTGCTGGTATGGAGGTGCCATTTTATGTTTGGGTTTTTTTTGGACCCCAAGACACAACTCTGTAATTCTTAAATTCTAATCCTTGGAATACTTGTGGGCTTCCTCACCATCTTCCTTACCTTCCGTGGGGATAATATGCACTCTTCCTGGCAAGTTTGCAACCATTCCATATGTTTTACACCTTTTTATTATTGCCCTTACAGTGCTATATGATATGTTTAACCATTTATGTATTTTATTGTACCCAATACCCAACTTGTGATGATCAAATGACCATCTGTATCTTCTGAATTGTCTTTGCCTTTTCCCATGCTGATGGTTGACAACTATTTATTAGGTATTTATTAGACTTATTTTTTAGATTTTAGGTCTTCTGCCTCTGTAGCCTATCCACTTAGAGGTTTGAAGCTGTCAGGTTCTGTGTTTTCTGTGATCGGTTTTCTCTGTGCTTACCGTAGTCTGTTTCCTACATTAATTCATTCATTCATTTATTTTGTCTGTGTACAACCCCTTTGTTGGTTCAGTTTGTGACCAGATTGTCATGTTTGATACCTGTTTTGTTTTCGACCACCGCCTCTTGGAATACCCTCTTGTTTTGTTTTCATCTGTTGTGTTTGGACCCTGTTTGTATATTTTCTTTTTGTTTCTGGATTCTGTTTGGACTGCCTGTGTGTTTTCGACCCTTTGCTTGTGACATCAAATACTCCTTGGATTATCCCTGTTATACTTGTTTGCCCGTGTACCGAAACTTTGCCTGGACTTTCGTTTTTAAACTGCCTTATCTCTATTACTCTATTTCAACCCCTGCCTGTCTGATCTGCTTGAAATCGAATTACTTTTACTTGGATTATGTCGCCTGTGGTCTTGCTATTGGGTTCAGTGTTCTAGTGCCTGACATGAAGCGTTGTGTGTTCAGACATGCTCTTCTGCAGTATGTGGTAATTTTTTGTGTTACTGTCACCTTCCTGTCAGGAGAAGTCTGGCCCTTCTCTTCTGACTTCTTTCATTAACAAAGCGTTTTTACCCTCAAAACTGCTGCTCACTGGATGTTTTTTGTTTTTTGCACCATTCTCTGCAAACTCTAGAGACTGAAACCAACAATCATTCCGCAGTCTGAATTCGATCTGAAAAACAGCTGAACCTCTTGACAACATCTGTATGCTTATTTAGTTGCTGACTTTTTCTCCCTTTTATTAAAGGACCCAATGTTTTTGGAGCCCACTGTATTTTATGCTGACCTACAGCTCTCGGACACACCTAGAGTGTGTGCATCTATGCTTGCATGCATGTGCAGTATTTATGAATATATGTGTACCAACCCCCCACCCACAAACTCTCATTTCAAGATGCAATCAGGACACACCAGCACTAATTGTACAACCAATCCCCTGGAGTCCTCATTAGCCCCACCCCTTGGCTCCACCAATGAAGCTCACAGCCCTTTGATATTTAAACATAACACATTGTTTAGCATAGACTAATTAGTCTCCTTAGCAGGAAAAAGTCTGCTTCAATGTTAAAGAAAAACTAATCGACGATATTACCTGTACAATTAAGAGCCGCGTGCAACGATCAGATAACCCATCTTTAATCACTTTTATCAGTAGGCGGTACTTAAGAGCCATACCTAGGAGCAACATGGGTGGGCACCCAAAGCATTTTCGCTTTTTTTCCCGACGTATAATTTCTTACCGTATTCACATGAAAGGAGTTTTAATTACAGCCTGTCCCTGCACATAGGGGAAATGGGTAATATCTGTTGCGCTTCTTTGCCTTGCTTGTGCATTACAATACTGAAACTGCGCTCTAAAGCAGATGTTTGGTTACATGACAGGTACTCAATCCATCTTCCCTAAGCATCCAAGTGCTAGCCTTCCCTATCACTGATTGGCCAGCAAGCCTCAACATTTTCAAATGCCCCCCAATCCAAGAAGCTGTGTGGTGCTGGACCTTGCAGTATGGTCTCTATTTTCAAGGTATTTGGGCTGGTTTGCATATCACTGTGCGATGGCCCGGTCTGTCGCATTTGTGACTGCTGTCTTTGGCTGGGTGCTGCGCCAGTGACAATTAGATTGACGAGAACATTTTGGCCGGCAAGCTCCGTCAAAATAATGTGACATTAGCTCAGCCCAGTTACGAGCAGAGCTGACAGTAAACAGTATGCTGCTGTAGTTCTGTTAATTTTATTAACTTTATTTAACTGGAACAGGACAAAGAGGTCTTCAATGACTGCAGTTCTGCCCGCGTTTTCGTCCTCCGGAGTCAAAACATTGTTTCTGCGGGAGGTACTGGCTAAGTTGTTTGGTCTGTTTGGGAACACTGCTGTATCTAGGGCTGAGTCTTCCAGTGGCAGCCAAAATACTTTGCAGATTGGATGATAGAAGAAACTACATTTATGGCCCTACAGTGGTCCAAACAAAAACACACACACACACACACACACACACACACAAATAGAGTGTGCACGTCTCATTGCAGTGCTGAAATAAACAGGGACGGTTCTGCCAGCCAGTCAGATTTAACAAGCTTCAAGGGCATACAATTGAGTCCAAAGTTAGAATCGTCAGAGTTGGACCGGCCTACCCTATCCATTACTTTAAACAGGGTGGTAACTGCCTGTTCATATTTGTGATTTAATTAAATTCACTTGGAACGAGTACCAGGAACCCGTAGTTTCTTTACAGCCAGCTTTGTGGGCAAAGAAGCGCCGAATTTAAGCGCTCGATCCTGCCCAAAGTAAAGAATCTGTAAGAGCTTGGCAAAGGCACTCTCGGGGGTCTGTTTAAACCATTATAATTACATATACCCTGGCCATCACTGACAGCTCCATCAGACTACACGGGTTACAAGATGTCCTTCCTTGAATCAATTCTCGGTGGTGATGTAACGCTACGTGGCCTTGCCAACACGCAGAGAAATAAACAGCAAAAAAAAACTCTTTGCAGTACCGTGAAAAAAACCCCCACTTGGAACTTATATCAGTCTTCAAGGGCTGGCTCCCTTTCCTGACCTTAGTAAAATGACTTGTGTCTCCGCAGAAAACCGTTTGATTTAAGTGGGTGTTTCGCGGGAGTGGCCGGGTCGACCGTCTGCTCCGTGGCGTAGGATGGTGTTGCGATTCCCGTACGATTATGCAGGAAAACACAAACACAGGGGCCAATCGGCGCTTGACATTTGGCTGTGCGCTTGGTGGGAGGTGGAGTCTGAAGCTAGAGGCTGTAAATCTAAGTTTTAACCAAGCCCTCCGCTCCATTTCATCTGTGCTTTTCTGCCGAGCGCGTGCTTAATGTTTCCTTTATTCGGCCTGATGGTAATTGCCCCCTTTGGGAATCTGAATTTGGAGTCACGCTTTGTATCGAAAGTAACTTTATAAAGCTTTCATACACCATGCATAACACCACTGTGCGCAGACCGTTAGTGCTTCCTAAAGCATCCATCAGGAATTACTTAAAAATAAAAATAAATATTAAGCTTCCTAAACCATATCTCTGTTTCATTAGAGCTGTTTGCAAAACGGTAACAACATGCTTATGAAGGTATTACAAAGCACTTACGACAGCCTTATTCAGTGACAACATCAAGGGTGACGGTGTATGCTTAGCTGCACAGGATAGAAGAAACAGACAATCAATGGGCTGTGTATTTGAGAAGCAGTCTGTACATATGGTATGAATTGGCATTTGGCTTTCAGATGCACAAACATCTGTTCAGCAACGGAGCTGTAAAAGAACAATCTTCATCATATCTGCCCAATAGAAACCCTGCAACTGTAATCATCTCATTTGTAGCGGCCCCTTGGAGAATATGCTCCCCACTGTAATCTTTAATTAGTCAATAAAAGATAGACACACCTGAGACTAGGCCAACTCAACATGTATTGCATGCGTTCTTTCCAAAATATTCTCTACGTGAAGGCCCTTTATTGCTTCTCAGTGCCACAATGTCTGTTCAAGCTTCACAACTAATTCAATCTGAGCTGTCTTCAGATGCACATTACTTCTAAAGCACATCTCACAAATACCATTATGTTGTTTTCCTTACGATTGTAATCACTGGCGAAAACTTTCTTCCCGTCTTTACTGAGTACTGTCTCTTAGTCATCGAATAAATGAAATAAAAATAAATACTGCTGTATTATTATTTTATTTTTTTATATTGCGGTATTATCTCAATAATTCTAGTAAATATATTTAAATATATAAGAAAAGAAATAACTTGCTGCCATTTCTTTTTGAATCTGTGAAATAAAATGGCATGTCTGTTTTCAGCTTATTACACTTTTTTTTTTTGGCTTCTAGAACATACTTCGGTTTATCATGATGTGAACCACATTTACCTTACGGCCAGTTTTCTAGAACATGCTTTGGTTTATCATGATGTGAACAACATTTACCAGGTATTCGCACAACGAGAACGGCACAATTTGCATGGCTCACGTTTTCCTAATACAGTATACAGCTGGATATTTACTGAACCAGTTCAGGTTAACTACCTCGCTCAAGGGTACGACGGCAGCTCCCCAATTGGGAATAAAAGCGACGACCCTTGGGTTACAAGCCCAGCATCTTTTTGACCACTGCGCCACACTGCCGACCCTTATTTATTTGTTACTATATTTACCCCGTGGCAGGTTAATTACCCCATGCCATATTATTTACCCTGTGGGTTTGCTGAGCACGTGCCGCTGCGAGGCAGGAACGCTGCGACTGAGAGCAGCGAGAGAGCCAGCGGAGCCGCCTGCATTCAATAACACCACCGCGGCACGTGAACCTCCCTTCCATTTGGCTGAGGTCCTCCGGGACCGTCTGGGTAACCCAATCCCCCACAGCGGGAGCCATCTTGAGTATCAAGGCCGCAGCCTCGCTCTCTGCCTTTCAGAGAAGCGCTCTGTTTAAAATGGACACGTCGACTCGGTTCCCGTGCCCAGGCGGAGGGGAAGGGCCGGCTCCCGTCGGCGGACGGGTCGAAACCGCGGCCGTCGAAAAACCCCCGCGTCCGTAACCCATTCTCTATTCTTTTGTTTTTTTGGGTCGGTTTCCTTCTGTTTTTGGGAGGGATTTTCGGCAGCTGTGTTTAATTTAACGCGACTCCGTGTTTCAAATAAAACGCAGGTCACAACAGAGGAATCTCATCCCGGCTCTCGGCGGACCGTTTGTTGGCTCGACAAGATGAATTCCACATTTCTGTGGTTCAAACGGGGGAACCGTTGGCTCGGGGATCGGTTCTGCCTTTGAGCGGTTGGAACCTGGGACCCGTGTTTTGAAGAGGTGGGCTGAGATTTGGACTTGGCACCGGAACTGAAGGAAGAGAGGAAGTGCAGGATTCTGAAAAGAATCAGCAAAAGCGCAGCCTATTAATCTGGTGCGTTGCCTCATTCCCCTCCCCTGTAGCCACGTTCGATTGTGCGTCTTTCACATTTTTTTTTCATAATGTGCTCTGCAGTTCAGTTCTGTTGTGCCCTCAAAATAAATATTTCACCACTGGATTGAGGCCAATACACTCAACATACATAGAAACAACATAAATAGAGTACATGAATGATAATCAGAAATACATTCATAGTATATACACTCTCCAATCACTTTATTAGGTATTTATTAGACTTGTTTTTTTTTACTTCTACTGCTGTAGCCTATCCACTTAGTTGATGCGTTGTGTGTTCAGAGATTCTCTTCTGCTTACCACTGTAATGTGTTGTTATTTGCATTGCTTTTATGCTGCTGTATGATTGGCTGATTAAATATTTGGATTAACAAGCTGGTGTACAGCTCTACCTAATAAAGTACTCAGTTACTGTATATACAAAAGGTACATGCAATTCACATGACATATAGATTGAACCTTATATGAATTTGGAGAGCTGTACGATGTTTAAAACAGATGCTTTAGAATGACTGCTTTGTGCTGTAAATGCTCATTATGTATTAAATCAGTCACAAATCATTTTTTTCTTATGTAACATTAGTAAAATCGTAAAGCTGACATCAGGAATGGCTCTGCAGCCATGACTGCGTTGTTAGACATTTAAAGTGCTGTAATGTGTGGTTATTTGCGCTACTGTCACCTTCCTGCTTTGACCAGTCTGCCCATTCTCCTCGGACATCTCTCATTAACAAGGCATTTCTGTCTGCAGAACTGCTGCTCACTGGATTTTGTTTCTTTGCAAACTCTAGAGAATAGTGAGCCTGAAAATCCCAGGAGATTAACAGTTTCTGAGATACTCAAACCACCCTGTCTGCCATAAACAATCATTTCATGGTCAAAGTCACTTAGATCACATTCTCTCCCCATTCTGATAGTTAACTGAATCTCCTGACCCGTAATCTACATGGTTCTATGCATAGCACTGCTGTCACACAATTTGCTGATTAGTTAATCTCATGAATAAGTGTAATAAAGTAAAAATGTTCCTAATAAAGTGCTCAGTGAGTGTGTCTATTGTACAGTCTATACATAAGGAATCCAGTCTTCTGCTATTATGATAGAGAAGAAGTCAGATGGACTCCCCCTCCTTCCCAGTAGGTGGCAGCGTTCCACCTGCCTTTGGCTACAGAGCTGGAGCAGCACCTGCTTTAGGTCAACTGATCCCCGGTGATCCTTTGTGTTACTTCTGTTGCTGTTGTCTGTGAATTCTAAATGGCCCAGTGTTTTTTATCAAGGGATTAAATAAGATGGCATTTGATACAAGAGCCCAACCTGCAGCTGTTCCGCAAAACAGTGACGTACACCCCTTGTTAATTGTACGACCGTATATTGTGGCTTTTAAGTGGGCTTCCAGATTCAGCTGTTTGTAATGTCCAGTTAATTCACCCTTCACTGTTTAGGCGTCACCCTTGAAATGCTTTACTCATTTATACTGTAAGCAAATGGATAGATATACATAGTTCAGAGTTGACATCTTATAATGAAACAAGATATTTGTGTAATTGTGTAATACTACAGACTACTTTTATCCTGGAGGAAAGAAAAATTCCTTCCAGAGATTTCTGTTCGAGACCCCTGGGGGACTGTGGACTTGACCTTGCTGTGGTGTTTGATTATCCCATCTTCCTGTAGGGGTGGGGTTGTCGGGGGCAGTGGGGGGTTGCGCCGTGTCTTTGGTCCGCTGGGATGGTTGCAGCCACCCCGGGTCTCAGCGGACTGGCCTATATTCCTTCCCGCCTCCCCCCCCCCCCCCCTTCACTGTTGCATTCTGGGATTCCACTTAGAGCAGAGGAGGCAGTGGCTCTCGGTTGGCTCTGGTCAGCTGGGTAGTCCTCTGGGATGTTTATGTATTTCTTTATTTATTTATTGGTTTGTTTGTAAGGGACAAGCACAAAAAAGTTAGACGGTTGCAAATGCACTGTCCGATGTACTGCGCACGCGTTTTAGCCAAAGCTCTTTTCCAACAGTTCACTGATACATTCTCAGAAATAAAGGTATGAAAAGTGCCTAAAAAGGTACAAATGCTTGTAGCTGGGGCAGTACCCCTAGCCAGCAATATATAACTACTTTGTACCTTTTTTGCTTGGAAAATGTACTCATTTGTACCCAAAGAGAACATTTCTGTAATTTCAGGGTACATTTGGGAACAAAAACACCGTTACTTTATTTCTGAGAGTGTGGGCTGTCCAAACGGGCGGGGGTTTCGCGCTCCGTCAGGGCCAGCTCGACCGAGGCAGCCCGATGTCCATCTCTCCTCCTCGACGGCTGTTCAAACTCCCCGTAATCTCAGGGACAGAGGGGCGGGCGGGGCGGTTTCCTCACTGGTCTCCGTGCGGCGTGCCATTCTCTGCACCACCACGCGTATTTACTAACAGGATTAGCAGGCCGACTGCTGCCCGACATCTTTCAGCGTAAGATTAGCAGGGATCAGTGCTGTTGGAAATAATGAATTCATAATAGCATCGGTGGGGAATAATTTCAATGAACATCATAAACAATGCTGTTCTAGGAAACGCTGCTTCCACCAGCGGGCCCACGGCACTATTAGGATCGGCCTCCCAGTCTGTGTTTAAATAGAGATTAATGTGATGTCTAAATACACACATACACATTATCAGAGGTTTAATTAGCTTTCAAACTTCTCCATCTACACCATACAGTATATATGTTTGCACAATAAAAAAATAATAATGTTAACATCTGAGGTGTAATAACGTCAGCGCGATTCAATTATCATGACATAAATGGTCGCTGATTCAAATGAACATTTAATTATTTTGACATAAAACAGGAATGTGCAGTTCTCAAGCACCGTATGTTGCCTGCGTGACAACTGGTGTCGATTTTATAATTGAAAATATTATTGATTTTATTTCCTTATGTGATGTAAACAGATATGAAGCAACAAAATTCATTCAAATTATTTTGTATCTTTCACATATTCAGTCAAAATATATAGACTATTCACTGTGTTCAGGAGACAGGAGTATTTTCAAGATTCTGTTCACAGCTGAAAGAAAACCGGTCAAGTCTTTAAGAACCAAAGTGCTCATAGTTCTTCTGGTTTAGAGCCCAGAAAGGCAATGACATTTAATAATATTTGCTGCTGTATGTTATATTGACATTCAGATGATTTAAGTAATCACTAACATACAATGTATTTCCATTGATTGTGTGTTAAGAGAGCACTATTAGTCAAAAGTAGTATACCAAATATACACTCAGTGAGCACTCCATTGTGTACTTTTTAGACTTATTAAGTCTTCTGCTGTAGCCTTTCCACTTAGACATTTGAGGTGTTATGTGTTCTACGTATCACTATTATAATGCCTGGTTATTTGCGTTACTGTTACCTTTCTGTCTGCTTCAACCAGTCTGGCCATTCTCCTCTGACCTCTCTCATTAACCTGTTTCTACCCACAGAACTGCTGCTCACTGGATGTTTTTTTGTTTTTCGCACTATTCTCTGCAAACTAGAGGGACATGCATGAACATTCCAGGACATCAGCACTTTTTGAGATATTCAAACCACCCAGTCTGGCACCAACAATAATTTCTTCCCCATTCTGACATTTAGTCTGAAAAACAGCTGAACCTCTTGACCACATCTGCATGCTTTTATGCATTTGTAAAGGTGTTGTACAGGTCTGCCTAATAAAGTGCTCGGTGAGTGTATATACAAAAGGTACATGCAATTCACATGACATAACAGATGCTTTAGAATGCTTTGTGCTGTAAATGCTCATTATGTATTAAATAATATTAAATTAAATCAGTCACAAATCAGTGTTTTCTTATGTAACGGTAGTAAAATCATAACACTGACGTCAGGAATGGCTCTGCAGCCATGACTGCGTTGTTAGACATTTTAAGTGCTAGAGCAATTTGCTCCTTATCTGAATGGCGACCCAGATCTGTCTGCTAGTGGAAGTTCTCTCTCAGCAAGGCCATTCGAGGCATTTGTGTTGTGCAAGACCTCATTTTATTGTTGAGAGAAATCAAGTAAATATCAGTCCTCTGAGGGGAAAAAAAGCTTGAAATGGAGAGATGCTGGGATGTTAAAGCCCATGATAATCTTTGGTGAAAAAAAGCAGTGAAAACAGGAAAATAATAATCCCTTCAAGGCCACACACTGAAGCAGCAAATCAATTAGACAGCAGAGCCTCGTACAAGACTGGATTTCTACATTAACAGGAAACAGGTATGTGAAATATAACGTGGGGCAAAACACCTGTGTTTTATCTGTATAAATGTATTGCACACACACACACAGACATACACGCATACGCACACACAGTATACTGTATTGTATATCCATTTTTATATTGTGTATTTATGTTGCTGCTGTAACAGTCTGGCTTTTAATGTTGGAAAATCAAATCCTGGAAAAACTTTAGCTGGAAGACAAATGCAGCGAGCCACACACACAAACACACACGCGCAGCGGAGAAAGGCAGAAGCAGTAAGAATCGAACTAGTTCAGCAGACAAAAAACTTTTCAGGTGATAATTGCAGGGAAGCAATGGAACTGGGAATTTTTCTCCTCTGTCTAGGGGGAATTTGATGAGAGCTGGCAACGAACATAGAGCACATCCGCCCACGCGATAACACAAATACCTCTCAACATATACTTTTCTTCTTCATCATTTTGTCTCCAGCTCCTTCTTTTTTCTCCGCCCTCTCCTAACCTCTCACACCGAGGCTACATAGGCTTAACCACAAAGCCCCAATCCGTTCCCATTTTCTAACCTTGATCGCCAATTATTCCCTCTCCCTTGTGGTTCGGGCTAGCTGAAGGCAAGCAAAGCGCTCCTGCCAACCCCCACTACTCACACCGGGAGAGCGTTGGAGAAAAAGGAATTGAATAGAAATGCATTAAAAATATATAGCTGCCTCGTGCAGCCGAAGCCAAACTTTGCGATGGCGACCCCCGCGTGATGTAGCAAGGACAGGAAAAGCAAAGGGAATCTGACCACGGCGAGCTATGCAGATGAAATAGCGTCGAGGACAAGGTGTGCTAGTAATGATCAGAAGCGCTGGTGGTTCCTTTGAATGGCCGTACGGCACCACGTGAGGTGAACCTCTGTTCTCCCGGATGCGGTTGGGTGTGACTCTGGCTTTTTGTTGAAATAAAATATTGAAGTACACAGTATGGTGTGTGTGTGTGTGTGTGTGTGTGTGTGTGTGTGTGTGTGTGTGTTAGTGGTAGGGAGGGGTGAGGGTGGTGCTTTGAATTCAGTCACACTTGTCAGTGTCAGTGGTAACTGCGGGCCCCATGTCTGATGTGGGATTCTGGGGTAGGGGCGCAATATGAAGGGGAAACTTTAGGAGGAGGTCCCAGCAGAAGTGAGACTCTGATGCAGGGACCCATGCAAGACATACTTTTCCTACTAATTCAGAATCATTAGTGAAGGAAAGTGCAACCGTGGAAGGAAAAAAAAGAGATCCTCTCGGGACCAGGCAGTTCTTAAACTCCCGACATAAGAGGGGAAGAGGAGGTTTTTGATTAGGTTAATTCAGGAGAAGAAGAGAACCCAAGGTTTGTTTGAACCTCTCCAGTTCAACTTACTGAGGGCTGAAATTAAATTTTTACAAGACGGAGAGTAGGGAGAGAGGCAGAGAAAACGAGAGGGCCCTCATTGTTGTGATGACTTCTAACAGCAGGAAATACAGCGATATTGGCGGCTCAGCAGTTGAAGTGAAACCTCTTCAATCCTCTGCCGAACCAGCTAGTGCCAGCATAAATTTGTCGTCTTCAAAGCGGATTTGCTTTTTTGTGGAGCTTTTTTTGTTTTTGTTTCAATGAATGATAGACATGAATTTCATTACCACAGGCTATTGTGCATTGAGCTAAAAACAAACAGCTAAAAATAGAGGACAACTGTTTTTAATTGTAACCAATGCTATGGGCTCAGCATACTCATGACTGTTTATGAAACAGCACAACATTAATTTCAACATTCTTTTTTAACAGTCTGTTCACTTTTCTTATGAGTGAATCTGGAGTTCTGAAAGGAGATGAACTGAATTCACCAACCATCCTCCCAATTTATAGTTTACGGGGGGGGAAAACGTCTTTGATTTTATCGAGTTAAAAAGGGGAGAATTGACACAGAAAATGTGAATCGCGAAAAATAAGATTCATAACTTTTCTGACCCAACAATGGTTTGCCAAATGTTACCTCTGACCAGATCCAGCGCCTTTGTAAGAAACATTTGCATTGTTCTGTCATAGAGATCTGGATTTTAATGATAATTTGCCCTTACCCTTGATGAATAAACAAAACCCATGATTGACCCTTCACTAACATATTTTGATGTTCACTGCACTCATACTGTGCATATGAAGGAAACAAATCCATGATTTAATTACACTATAGTATAAAACATAGAAAAACATGTTAAAATCTATTCTGGCACAAAGTGGTATGATGGTGACATCAACTATAATTTTGTGTTGAATAGATTTAAGTATAAGCTATTGAAAAACATGCTCAAATCTATTCAATGCAAATAGTGATGGTGACATCAATCATAATTTATTATGTAAAATAGATACAAAATAGACTTTATACCAACATGTCAAAACTGTTTGTGTGTGCCTTCTGTGAAAGTGAATGCACTGTAATTATCAGAAACATTTTAAAAAATCACCAAAAATATATTTTCTGTGAGTATTTTCATGTTGCAGCTGACATGAACAAAATGTTCAGTGGTCTGAGTGCTGAAAAACTGGGTTTTTACTCATATTTCTGTTGTGAACAAGACTTTTTGAATGACAGATGAACAAACATGCAGTGATAAGGTAATTTAGACAGCTGACCATACAGGTTTGAAATACCACAATAGGTCATAAAAGGTAAAGCCTTCATTTATGTGGGGCAGAAGAGACAAAATGTCCCCCAGTAATGAAACGAATGAGACAAATTCCTGATAACCAGTAATCTCTAAAACACTAAGCTTACACAAGCAGGTTTATTACCAGAGTGTACCTTAAATGTAATTTCCACAGTAGATTTGAATACATTTTGCATTCATCTAATTCCAGTAACCTGCTATGTAAATACTTTTTAATTGAATGTGAAATTAATTTGAAGCTGTGCAGTGTTGTTTTGACTGGTTTCATTTGGGTAATTGCCTAATCTAACTGAACTTGGAATGCCTTTTGAAATGAATGAAATCATGCATTTCACTGTCATATTTCCTGACTGCAGCAATAAGAGTTACTGTGCATCCCTTTAAGTGTCTGGACAGTGTTCACGTGTGTAGTCCATAACAGTTTGCTGCTTTATAAACCACATTTATCTGAATATACAGTATTCACATTTTGTCAAAGCGTGTTTATTTTGTCGCAAAGTGTGCAAATGGCCCATGAGGCTCTATAAGCAAAGATACAAATGACAAGCACAGGCTGGACTCTTGTGTCAAGATTACAGGTTAAACCCTGGTCTGTGTCAGTAGCCAGCTATGACTGGAAACCTGCAGTGGTGGGACAGCTGGCTTTGTCAGGGGTAGCGTGGGCTCCAAGTCCACCTGTGACCCTCCTTTTGCTGCTTCATTAGCTCCCCCTGACAAAGCACCCGGCTTACACAGGCACCCAGCTGTCACCAGTGAGAGATGTAACTTTCCCCAGGCTGTGCTGTAGCACTGTGCGATCTGTAACATGACATATGTGTACAATAGTCACCGACTTGTATGCAGGTTCATCAGAGTGTACATTCGTACTTGCGTGCATACAAGTGGGAATGTATTTATTCTCAATACTATTTTACATAAGCAGACCTAAGAGAGATTCTAGTGTATCAAAGCATATAGCCATTGGTGCTCTTTGGTGGGAGAGGTACTGGAAATTAATAAAAAGATAGAAGTTCCAAGGCACTGAAATGGATGTTAAAAAGCTTTTATTCCATGGGCTAGAACAAATTAAAATGCTGGCGACCAACACACTGCAGCTAATTAATAGGCAAAAAATTATTTTACATAATTCACAATTTCACAAACAATTTGCACATGTAACAGTATTACTTTTATTTGAAAAGTCAGATGTCAAGCCTGTGACAACATGTAGACCATATTTTGTTTCCCGACATGAATTAAGCCTACACATGAGGCATGATGAATGATTGTTTATTGTCAGGAGATCAATTCTGACAATCAACAGGATGCTCATCTTCGTTGTTTTGGACACCAAGACCCAGGGCTGGTTATAGGCGTAGGCGATGGGGGCAGATGCCTTGGGCGTCATCCATCATCCATCTACGGGGGGGCGGGGGATAAAAATCCAGCCATTGCGTCCAGGGTAGGCCTAGTCGCAGGCTCCCCTGAACGGAAACCTGGCCTAGGGCGACAGAAAAGCTGGAGCCGAGCCTGCTGAGACCGTTATACCTGCGCCGAGGAAACACACCCACTTTTGAACCCGGTCCGCGCGCTAATTCTCAATAGAAAGCTGAAGTATAGTTAATCAAGCCAGCGCACCTCCATAATTCAAGAATTCAATTCCCCTTAAAGATTCGGTGCAGCCTTTGATAAATTAAGGTTACCGGAGAGAAGGAAAAAAATGTGTAATTAAACTAAAAATAAATCCTGTTGCCATGGCATCGGAAACACGCTCTGTCCCTACGAATCAGGAACGGCATCCCAACTGTGTTGCTCTTCCAGTTTGGTACGCACTGCACCGAATTTACCGGAGAGGGATTTAAAAAAGGCTCCTTTTGCGAGCACGGAACTTCACCGGGGCTACAATCCAATCTGGCTCGCTGTCCTCTGCACGGGAACGTGCGGTTGGGAGTACCAAAACCGGCTGTGACACGTCTCAAGTTAAGAGGTTGTTTTTCCCCCCTTCCTGTTCCTTTGTCGGGATGCTCAGAAAAAAAAACATTGTTTCTATAATGCGAGACTGTAATTTTTAATGCTTATTGGTGAGCTAGGAAATGTCTCATTATGAACCCCCCAGAGGTTCGCTGCGTTCCCCGGCTGCTGCTTCTTCTTTGCATATCTTGTATTGTAAATGGTTCACAAAGCATGACAAGGTCTCGCTCATGTTTCTCGGCTCCCGTCTCTGTTCGCAGCTATTTGTTATTGTCTCCCCGCTATCACATGTTTTTCTTTTCTCTTTTTTTTTAAAAAGAAAAGTTAATTAAATATGGAACAAGACTGGAGCAACATCTTTTAAACCATCATGTCATTAAAATGGCATTCCTCCGGGAGCAGCTTAAAAAGAGGCAGCAGAACAATGTCTGCTCAATCAGATATTTACGGGTATAGTTATGTAAACAGACTCTTTATTGTCTATGTATTTTTAATGTAATTATCAGTTTTGTACTGCCTCTCCCCCGGGGAGAGCACCGCAGCAGAAACCGACTTGAGCTTCTGAAGAAATGTCAGCGAAAAAGACAATTATGTTTCCGTCTTGTGTTTAATCCATTCACGTTCTGGGCGTAGAGAGGACCCCGAAGAAACATGCGAGGCTTTATTGAGGAATGATCAGCAAGAGATTCATTATAACATAAAACTCTTTGCTCGCACAATATGTTTATTATCGTGTTTTGGGGGCGGAAATCACTTCCAAAGCGAAACTTCACAGAAAGTCAGCTGCATATCAAATTAAACAAATCCGTACCGTAGCATAAGCACTAGTCTGTCATCAACCTATTGCGATATTTTTGCGGGGGAATTGGTAATATTATAATTGGGAAATGTATACCCAGAACTAATATCACAGCTAGATTGGATCCCAAAGGCCAGTGCCATGGGACTTCAGAACATGCTGGTTGCCCCAGAGAGTGGGATGGTGGTGTGAAAGAACCAGAATTAGACTCAATCGAACATGAACAGAAACAGCAAGCAGAAATTCTCCACCCTCAGCTGTACATATCTGAGTTTAATTTTCTGTTGGCGTGTAGCATAGTTCTCTGGACTGAATTAAGGAACAAAGGTCCCTGCCCTGGATGTTCTGCACTGCAGTATAGCATGGAAAACTCTTAACCTTCAGTAGTTACAAAGCAGAAACACGGAAGTTGAATATCTGGCGAATATAACAAATCTGCAGTAATTCTTTGTTCTCACGCTCACCAAATTGCACAATATTATCTTTCTGTAGGCCTAGTGGATGTGGTCTCATGAGCAAGCCTATCAGCATCCACCTCAATACAGTGCTACAGCTTCAAAGTCGTTCTCATCCCATGTGTCGAACAGAGATGCTCAAAATGTGCAAAGTTTAAAAAGAAAATTCTAAGCGGCACTTTTTATGTATCATGCAAATTGATTACAGACGAAGTGTGTTCACCCTGTAGCTTCACAATCAAGATGGCTGCAAAGATCTAACTGCAGCTCGTATTTCCCTGGAGGGCAACAAGGAAGCGCTTTGGGGTGCATCAGCGTTGTGCCACGTCGACAGGTAATGCCCTCCAGCACTGATCCTGGATCAGCTTTTAGTGTTTTGCGCAAAACGTCTCTCTCATATATAAATATTAAATAAGCTGAGAAAGCATTTCGTTTTATACTGGATTTTAGTGTCACATCTTGTGCTTGGTCCTAACTATTTTATTCTTAAATTCAAAACAGAAGCACATGGGAGACAGATATCTTGTTGTTGTTGTTGTTGTTATTGCAGTTGTTATTTTATTTTAAATTAAATGAGTAAATTGTGTTTTTCATTTTCACAAACGATAATGAATCTTTTCCCACAAACATTTGGGGTCTTCTTGATTCTCTACATCTTTGGTTGTTCAAATAAAGAGGGGCGGTGCAGTCAAGATGT
The DNA here is from genome assembly GCF_963514075.1 of Conger conger. Classification (NCBI taxonomy): domain Eukaryota; kingdom Metazoa; phylum Chordata; class Actinopteri; order Anguilliformes; family Congridae; genus Conger; species Conger conger. The sequence continues at coordinate 27,455,235 of NC_083763.1, read as the reverse complement.
AACTCTTGTTCAGAAACACTCTTTCAGCCTCTCAGACTATTACAAACGGCATGTCTCTTAAAGCACCGTTATGACTCAGGTACTTTCCTCACACTGGGAAGACCTATTATGTGTGACCCCAAAATCCCTTAAACTTTAAAAATCGCAAGGTTTACAAATTCACCCATTACCCGCTGGTGAATTCCTTTTAATCAATGTCTGAAATGAGGATGACTCTTCAAGTTGCCCTTGCTGATTAAAATTAATTGTTTAATTGCCAAGTGCAGGGAATCCACCCAGGGAGGATTGTAGCAAAATTATTTAAAATCCTGAGTCCTGAGACATAAGGGATGGGGGTTGGGGGTTGCAGTTTGAAGAGGGGAGAAAAGAAAAGAAAAAAAGAGAGCTCATCTTATCACCATACTCATTTCAACATTTCAATGGGGAAAATAAAAAATCTTGATTTGGTTTCGTTTTATTTCCCCCCCATCTCTGCTCATTTGAATAACGTTCTGCTTCCAGTAAACAGCCCGGAGCAAAACAGCAGGCTGTACGGCTCCTATCGATGAGCGTCCTCATAGGAAGTCCTGCACCCAGAGGGGCGGCTGCCTTGCATCCAGCTCAGAGTATCATTAAAGAGGAGCAGTGCCGGTGAGATTTTCAAACGCACTGCTGTCCACCCATGGCCTTCTCTATGGCCTTATCACGCAACCAGACATACTGATGTCTAACTATGACTGTCTCTATGGCCTTATCACGCAACCAGACATACTGATGTCTAACTATGACTGTCTCTATGGCCTTATCACGCAACCAGACATACTGATGTCTAACTATGACTGTCTCTATGGCCTTATCACACAAGCCAGACATACAGTTCAGTACAGTACTACTGTCCACTTATAGCTTTCTCTATGGCTTTATCACACAAACCAGACATACAGTAGTACTGTCCACTAATGGCTTTATCTATGGCCTTATCACGCAAGCCAGACATACAGTACAGTACTACTGTCCACCTACGGCTTTCTCTATGGCCTTACCATGCAGCCAGACGTACTGATGTCTAATTATGGCTTTCTCTATGGCCTTATCACACAGCCAGACTTACTGATGTCTAACTATGGCTTTCTCTATGGTCTTACCATGCAGCCAGACGTACTGAAGTCTAACTATGACTTTCTCTATGGCCTTACCATGCAGCCAGACGTACTGATGTCTAACTATGGCTTTCTCTATGGCTACATCACGCAAGCTAGAAGAACATGCAGGCGTGTACAGGTATTGCTTCTTTATGGCCTTGCGTCACAAGCCAGACACACTGCTGTCCACCCATGTACTGTTGAAGCTGAGAGTGGTTAGTAAACTTGGGCCAGCAAACAGAGGGTGACAGTTTTCATTCTTCATGTTTTATATACATGTGGTTCTCATTTCTTCATACCTTTTAATTCATATGTTTACTGAGTCCTGTACACTAATAGCATCAACCTGTCTGTTCATATACAAAATCCACGGGACGGTGGAAAAATATATAATAAAGAGCAACTTTTTACTGGACCTGTAGACATCAGAACCTATTAAACACAACTGTTTCTAGATCAGGGCTCTCAAACAAGGTATTCAAGCAGATGAGTTTAAGTTAATATAACACTGAATAAATGGAATGCATGTGGAAAAAAAATGTTAGCTATGCCCGTTTTCTCAGATAAAGGTTTCTGTCGAGCGTGTAAATAATGCAATGTAATGAGCCATCAGAGACCTGGGGTGTGAGAGTTGCATATAGTCGGTGGCAACGGCGGGGGCTTAAGCAGCGACCCTCAAGTAATTGGGAATTTTTCATTGCTGCACTGGGATTATGCAGAAAAAAACCCTTCCAAAAAAACACGGGGACCAATCAGAGCAGCTGTTTTTCATCGAGGGGTCCAGCAGACAGCCCTGACCGCTTCGCTGTGAATAATCTGTGGTGTGAATGTGATTAATGCAAAAAGCCCTGCAAACTTTAAAGATCCAGAAAACTCCATTAAGCCCAGCTGGGTCTCCTGAGGGAGTAATCCGATCCCACCCCAACACCCCCCCGCCTCTCTTCCCGCCACGCCACCCCCTCCTGCCCCCCCGCTCCACCATCCTCGCCTTGAAGACTGTTTTCCCCGCCTGCCCCGCTAAGGCAGCCTATAAATTAGACCATCACAGGTGGGTGCAATTATCAGTCACTGCTTCAAAACCCAGCGCTAGGGGACACACACACCAGTCTTTAAGTGGGGTACAGGTGTGACCAATCTGACCCATATACCATGTCACCCAAACATGTGATCAGGTGACCAAATAGGAAGACCACGGAGCCGGGCGGGGGGTGGCTTTGCCCTCTGTCTGCAGTAGGAACCCGGGTTGTCAAGGAGTTCAACAAGAAAGCGTGGAACATGAATGCAGGTTTAGTCTGATGTTTTCATTGTCACCAGGGATGTCTCTCCACATCTTCAGATCTCTGCAATGGTGACCCTGCGACCTCTTGAATTGTGTGGGGGGGGGTTTTGTAGCCACATGGTCACAGAGGCATCCTTAACAGTATCTCACTGCAGGCGCTCAAGTCAATCACCAAGATACAAGTTTCTACAACAACACCACACTAGATGCAGTGGTTTATTGTGTGGTTAGAGACCATGAATACATGCATGCCTGCTCAATATGAAGACCCAAAGCAACACAAAGCTCGCCGAACAACATACACAACAATAGTACAAATGTACAATAGTGTCATGCAACCAAAGCACTTCCCTCTTTGGTTAGAAATGAATTTCATCCATGTTATGGAATCCAGTCGGAGGTGAATCGGTAACACTTTATAATAAGCTCATGTGAATTGGCATTAACTAATGTATTTGTTAACTAACTAGTGAGAAGCAAATCTGCACAGCTTTGTTTATGTATTTGAACATCATTAATTCATATGAACAACTACATCAGTTAATGACAATTGATATTGGAACAAACAAAACAGTTGTTGTGACTAATACATAGTAGTTAATAAATACATAAAATGGTAGGCATGTATATAGCGCCTTTATCCAAAGCACTGTACAATTGATGCTTCTCATTCACCCATTCATACACACACTCGCACACCAACGGTGATTGGTTGCCATGCAAGGCGCCGACCAGCTTGTCAGGAGAATTTGGGGGTTAGGTGTCTTGCTCAGCGACACTTCGACAGCCTGGGCGGGGGATCGAACCGGCAACCCTCCGACTGCCAGACGACTGCCTGAGCCATGTCGCCCCACATTAACTAATGAAAAGTTTGTGTACTGCTTAATTCATGTATTTGTACATCAATTCATTTATATTAACAACTACAGTAGTTAATGCCAATCCATGTACCCTTATTGTAAGTGTGACAAACTGTAAATCAAACAGAACAGGCTCATACCATTGCATGGCTGTGTCACATTTAGCTGTTTTTCTCTGGGAAGTTCCCCTAAAGCAGGGGTGTCAAACTCCAGTCCTGGAGGGCCACAGTGTCTGCTGATATTTGTGGTTTCCTTTCGATCAGCAGTCAGTTAAGGCCATGAGAAGGTGTGTGGGCTGTTTAGCCAATGAAAGACTTTGAAAAGTATCTCTCGCACTGAAACACACCAAAAACCAGCAGACACTGCGGCCCTCCAGGAGTTTGACACCCCTGCCCTAAAGGTATCAAGGCTACTATACCATGTACACCAAGGGCCAGTGAGATGTGCCTACAGTGTGCTTGCTGGCAGATCACAGAACGTGGCAAACAGAATCGTAGACGGGCTGAACGGCCTGTTCTGGTCTTTACATACCCTTTAGCGGCCGGCGGCTATCCGGAAAATTCGGCTCCTCGACCCTTTTGCAGCAGCGTTCCCGCAGAGACCGGAGCGCGATGTGAGCTTTCGGGAGGAAGAGCATAGCGGCACGGAGGAAAACGGGCGCTGGGAGCGATGCCTTCACAGCAGGACCGGGCGAGATATCCCCCCGAAGCCCTGCAGGCCCAAGTGGAGGATGAGGGCCAGATGGAGGGGCCGGGGACCACAGAGAGAAGAGGAGGAGAGCTGGCCAGTCCCCAAGAAGCGCTTAAGAGCCATGGAAATGCTCAACACTGCCGGAAAGGGGGAGACGCTGGAGCAGAGGATCTGGAGTACCCTTCCTCCCACCGCCCATTCGATGGCCTCGAGAATTCCCAGAGCCGCGATCTCTCGGCAACAAGAACGTCCTTCCAGCACCACGCCGCTCAACCCTGGCTCGCTGGGCCATTAGCGCGATGCTAGAAGCAATGCATTTTTCTCTCTTCATCACGCACTCGCAAAAACAGAAAATGTCGGTCACATTCGGTCACCTGTTTTATGTACTTGCGGTGATGGCTGTTAAGGGTCATTGCAGTGGCACTAATGGCAGGCTTAGTGGTGAAACTCGGAGCCGAGAGCACTTGGTTTGCCGGCTTTGGCATCATCCGCTTATTGGTAGTGGAGTGGTCAGAAGAACCCTTCAGGCAAAATGTCTGGGGGTGCAATCGTTTCTATTTTTCATTAAGCGCAACTATGATTGTCTCACGTAAACAGGAGACGTTCTGAAATCATAACACTGAAGGTTTGTTGGATAGCATTTGCGACAATAGGGGCTTAAGAGCTGGAAGTTAGACCATGTTTAGTATTTTGTCCTATGTTGATCATTCTAAAAGAAGGATCACCAATCAGCAGCTGAATTCTTTTTCATTATTTGTGCACTGTAGAAACCATAAAATATATAATATCTATAATAGGTATTGCCAGTGCAGTGAGGAAGATTTGCCAATAGGGTAAGAAAATTGCAGTAACTTGCAGAAATGTTGAAATGTTCTGAAATGTTCTATTTGAGAGGAAATAATTTGATTTTACTATTCAATACAGACAGAAAAACTTTTTAAGACATGTTTTTTTGCAAAATGTTAGTGTCTTTGTTGGAGAAAATGCATGACAATACCTATAAAATAAATTCTACAATCAAAATCATTTGATTCGTTTCATATAAAACAAAAAGCAAAAATCCAAAAATCCAAAAATCAAATTTTCGTATCCAAAAATCATTTAATCTGATGCTATCCTGTAAAGAAAAAGTGATTCTGCAATGTTTGGGAACAATATGCATTTCACGTTGAGCAAATAATTGTTCCAAAAAAAAACAGGATTGGTGTGATTGTATCGGGGTACATTTTCTTATTTTATCTCCCCACCCGACACTGCACAACTACAGCCCCCACATTCTATTGGCTGATGGGGTGTGACCCAGGAGTGTAGGGTGGCGGCCACTTCATCAGAAGCTGCCGTCCTCCTGGGAATACGGGGACGGAAATACACATAACACACACCGGCAGCTTTAGGAAACACCTCGTATTCGGCGCTGGTCACCGTGGCGACAGTGTTACCACAGCTCTTTTATTGATGTGTCCTCGTTCCATAAATCATGCTTTAGGAAACTCCTGATGCCCTCATGGGGGGGGGGGGGGGGGGTTTGGGGGTTCCGCAGAACTGGACAGCTTCTCTCACTGTTGTTGGAACATTCTAGAAAGTCTGCTTTAGGTCATTACCCTGAAGAAAAATGAACCTTGCACTCCAGACCATTTATATCTCTCCCCCACCTGTACGCCCCCTTGAGTATACTGCTATGGCTTCAGAAGCGACCCGTGTTTGCGGATATTGGTACATCCGATAATGCAGAGCGGAACAAGAAAGATTGGAATAAATACCCTTCCTTTCCAGTTGCGGCTCCAGTAACTTTGTGCAAAATGAAGCTTTGAACATTGATAATATTGAAGGTGCATTATTCCCTGGGTATTGCGTGGGTCTTGCTGCCATCTATGGTGGAGAACCAGTTAGACTGTTTTGCATGAAGTGAAATCTGAATGCATTAATGTTTACACATCTCAAGTTTATTGTTGGTTGTGATAAACTGAAATCTGATCAAAGAAATTGGAAATCCTAGTGTTGAGACACTGAATCTTATATGGAGGAGCTTGAGAGACAAAATATAAAGAGGTTAAAACAGAGGAAATTCTTAACAAACACAACAAAAGATACTGTATATGAATTGGTGTTTTTCTCATACAGAATAAACAAGCAAAACTAGATCTCTGATTGCACAGAAAATAAACCATCAGGTTCAATACAATTTTTGAATAACTTACTGTTAGTGCTGCAAAAAAATGTTTATCTCCACTTGTAAGCAGTGAATATTGTTGAATGTGATGAGTGACAGCTAGTGAGTGACTTCAAGGCATGGTTTAAAAACCTTGAAACACACAAAGATCAAGAGCGACATCTGGTGGCCATAAGATATGATAACCTTAACTTGCAACTGCTACTAACTCAGGCCTAGTGTTGTTACAAATATACAGTATGTTTAAATAGACACATTGTTGTTTAACCACTATGTGTAAACATTTAGCAGGGTACACATTTGAAAAGATTCCACCCATGTTATTCTATGTGCAAACATTAATATTTATCCTATATAATTATAACCAAATACATCACAGAATTTCTGTCATCCTTTTCTATGTTCAGTTGTGAAATGAAACATATAATGGAGGACAATATTTACAGGTTAAACCCTGCTGTCTGTTGGTGAAAATATGGAGTTTTCTGTGACAGTAACAGAGCACATGGAAAGAAAAAGCGCCATTAATTATTGTGTTCATACCATGCATGCACCCCATGTCCACAGGGTCAAAATGACCAATTCTTGCTGGACTCTGTGATAAAGCCTTCTTCATTTTAAACCCTAATTCAATTGGAGTGGGCTCCAAAATTATTGGCACTTATAATAAACCACATGGATAATGTTCTATATGTTATGTTCAGACATGGGAAAACGACATACTTTTATTTCAATACATTGTTTTTAGGCAATCTCATTTAACCATAGGTGCAAAAATGAATGGCACCCATAACAATTCTTGTAAATAAAATCAAACAGATTAAATATTACTTAATTTAGTTAATCTCAGTCTAAAGACCGTGCAGTCTGTGCAGTGGTATAATTTCTGCTCTTTTGGCTCTGTACTCCAGCACAGCAGATTTGAAAGGAAACAATGAATATGAATACATACATAATCCCCCCATTTAAGGCTACCAAAAGTAATCGGACAGTCGGCTTTTCAGCTGTTTTTGATTTGTCAGGTGTATTCAATCACTTCCTTAGTGCAGTGTCATGTTCTGGGCTAGATTTTCCAGGCATTACCTTCCAACCTGGACCGATCGCATTCCGGCCTATTTTGGTAATGAATTTCACTTTGGCAATGAATGGCGATGAGGTAATCAATGCCCTCATGCTGATGACAGTCTGTCTCACCTTCACTTTCACGTTTTATTTTGGTGCTAAGTGTTAGAAATAGGACCGTGGGAAGACAGGAGTTTGAGACCCCGTTCCTAGCTTCCTACTGTCTAGGCCAAATGTTAAGAGTTGTGAGATTATTGTAATGTATGTTTATTCTTGTTATTTATTCATTTTTCATGGTTTCATTTTCCTTGGTTATTGTTTTCCATTACAGTTCTCAATTGTTATCCCCTGTTATGTCTGCGTCTGAATGTTTACCAGCCGAGTCACTCCCCTGTCTGCGTGTCCCACTATTCGGGTGTTTACGGTAGTTTCGGGTTTTCAACATTCCTTCCAAACTCGCAATTCTTACTTCCAGCTTCTCTTGGTAGTTAAATGTTGTAAAGCACTATTCTTACTAACTACGACTAATCTAGATATTGTACAGTACTAATCCGATTAATACACTTACTGTCTGTCTAACTAGCTAACTAACAGTCACTTTTATTGGGTAGTTAGAAGTATTCACGTAGCTAATTCACTAACACAATCTCTTAGTGTTTCTGCACTGTTCTATAACTCCGCCTCCCTATGCTATCCCTGATTACTCGCTTAGTTTCAGCAAAGTGTTCGCACCTGTCTCTATCACTACGTCTTTAATCTATGCAAATGTCTACTCCCTAATCTGGAGCCGTGTGTTTTACATGTTTGGTTACGTGCATCCAGTCCCATTATGTTTCCCCACCTGTTGTCTATTTGTTTAGCCCACCTTTTTCCCAGCCCCGCCTAGACTGTCACCTTTCATCCATCCATCCATCCATCCATTATCTGAACCCGCTTATCCTGAACAGGGTCACAGGGGGGCTGGAGCCTATCCCAGCATACATTGGGCGAAAGGCAGGAATACACCCTGGACAGGTCGCCAGTCCATCACAGGGCACACACACCATTCACTCACACACTCATACCTACGGCCAATTTAGACTCTCCAATCAGCCTAACATGCATGTCTTTGGACTGTGGGAGGAAACCGGAGTACCCGGAGGAAACCCACGCAAACACGGGGAGAACATGCAAACTCCACACAGAGAGGCCCCGGCCGACAGGGATTCGAACCCAGGACCTCCTTGCTGTGAGGCGGCAGTGCTACCCACTGCCCCATCCATGCCGCCTAGACTGTCACCTTCCCTCATGTAATTAAACCACAGTCTCAGTTTTAACCTTTGTCAGAACGTTGATCAGTTATAGTGCCGAATTACTTGTATGCCTATTTCTTGAGATTCCTAAAGACACCCCTTTAACTTTGATTTTCGAACTTGCCTTGCCCTCTTGTTTTGTTTGCCCTTCTGCTTTCCTGGTTTTTAATTATCTGCTTTGTTTTAGTGACTTCGGTTTTTGCCCTTGCCCTTTTTTACTTTCGCCTTCTGATTTACTGGATTTTTGATCTTTTTGCCTGTTTACTCGACTATTCTTTTGCTTTCTGTTTTTGTCTTTGTCTTGGATCTCCTGGCTTACAAATTCAGAATAAATAACTACGTTTTGGATTATCCCCTGGTCTGCGTCTGGGTCCTCAGTGCCGTACATAACAATTATGGCACCCCTTTTCCGCACACCTGCTCTCATTTGCTGTTCGTCCACCTACTTTATTTCCTCCTTGTGTAAAAGCTACCTTTAGGAAGGAAGGAGCTTTAGGCTGAGTTTGTCGACCCAGGAGTACTGAGACCCTCTGGTAATTCAGACTGGTTCAGACTCCCAACAGTTTTGATCAAGTGTAAGGGGAAGTCAATATTCCCTTCATCCGTAGATGGATATTATTTGTGGCGTGATTTTGTGTCTTTCTCGTAGTGTGCGGTTTCCCACTTTGGCAGTCGTCTAATGTTTTCTTTCGGATAGCGAGGTGTTAAACTCATTTGTTTTCATGATTGTCGCTGTCTGTCATTGGATATACAACACCAAGTCGCAATTTGCCACTGTTGGTCATCCGTCCTAGAGACCCCTGTGCATGCCCTATGGGTCGGGGATCTACGTCAGAGTTTTCCTTGGTGGATGATGTAGTTGGCTTACTTCTGCATAAGCCTTTTAGGGCAAGGTACTTATGCTTTTCATTCCCATCTTAGTGCCTGTTTGTTTAAAGGTACTACACTAAGGATATATACACGAGTGTGGAGTGGCCATTCCTTCCTGTAAATCGGTAAGAAGCCCAGGGTGCTGAGTAATAACCTTTGGAGTCGTAGGCGCATTTAGTTGGCGCATTTAGTTGCCGCATTTTTAAGTCTCATGCGCCGTCAGTGAGCCTAGGTGAGCGCCGGGTGAATAAAGTTATTTTATTGTTTAACCCTTCCTCCTCTGGGGTGTGTCCCTGGTCTCTAGGGATGCCTCCAGAAAAAACTCAGTGGTTATCTCACGTCTTGTGGGAACCCAATTGCTTGTGGACCTCCGATCCCGCTCCCTTACATGTGTTTGTCAAGATGAAGGCCAGATGTCAAGGAAGCCGATTAAAAAAAATAAGACAAAACAGTCAGAGACATAGGCCAATCAATAAGCTCAACAAACCAAACTGTCTGGAACATTATTAAGAAGAAACAGAGCACTGATTAATGTTTTGGATCATTGCCTTGCTGTGGGATGAAGCACCATCCAATAAGTTTGGAGCCATTTCATTGAACTTGACCAGATTGCTTCTGGATACTTCAGAATTTGTTCTGCTGCTGCTATCAGAAATTACATTAGCAATGAAAGCAAGTGAGCCAGCATCTGTGGCAGCCATACATGCCCCACCACCATGTTTCACAGATGGGCAGTTTAAATACACCTGACTAATCAGAAACAGCTGAGAAGCCAACTGTCCAATTACTTTTGGTCCCTTAAACTGGGGCTAATATGTATAAAAATATGTAATTCTTACATGGATCACCCAATCGTGAACTGAGAATTATAAGGTTCTATCTGCGTTCCTAGGGTTTTGAGATATTGAGCTTACATTTTTTTAACTTCAGAACCTAAAGAACAGAAATTGTATCAGTGTCCAAATACTTTGCTGTGTATTGTGTCACTCCATCACTTCCTGTGTGTGGAAAAATGTGGTTACTAGCATGCAAAATCCCTTTGTCATCCATTAGCATGGGAAAAGGCACAGAGCTGCTAGTAAATTCAGAAGAGACAGAGGGTAATGGGTGCACCAAATACATAAACAGTCAGGAATACCACATAGCACTGTAAGGGCAATAATAAAAAAGGTGTAAAACATATGGAATGGTTTCAAACTTGCCAGGAAGAGGATGCAAGTGTGTGTTGTCCCCACAGATGGTGAGGCAGATGGTGAGAGAGGCCACAAAGAATTCAAGGATCGCAGTTAAAGAATTGCAGAGATTGGTTGCATCTTGCAAACTCAAAAAGAACCATGAAATGGCATCTCCATACCAACAGAATCTTTGGAAGGCTGGCACACAGACAGTCCTTACCGAGCAGAATAAACACAACCACAATAGACAGAAGCAAGAGTTTTCCAGCCGTCATTGGATTTATGACTGGAAGAAGAGAGGGCTATGGTCAGATGAGACCTACTGTCAAATATGGAGGTGGGTCATTGATATTTTGGAGATGCCAGCGGTCCAGGGACGCTAGTCAAGATAAATAGCAGAATGAATTCAGCAAGTGCCAGGACATTTTGGCAGAAAATCTATTCTAGGAGGCTGAGACTTAGTCAAAGGTAAATTGTCCTGCTGGACAGCTTTTGGCATGAGGTTAGTTAGAGGTGTGGCAATCAAAGGAAGTTGTACCTCTCCTATTCCAAGCTGCCTTTATTGGGGTGTCTCTCTCTCCTTACCTTATTTCTGGGTAGGTCAGGCAGGGGTGTCACCTACACACCTGTTGTATGTTGGGGCTGCGGGCAGATAAAAGCAGCTCTCTCTCATCAATTAGCGTGGTCCTATGGAGAGGGCTCCCAGTCTTTTTTGTCTTTGTCTGGTTTTTGACAGTCATGCAGCATTACATTCTTCAGCCATGCACCTGCACTCACTACTGATTACATTGACTGGTAAATACATACAGTGCATCCGGAAAGTATTCACAGCGCTTCACTTTTCACACATTTTGTTATGTTACAGCCTTATTCCAAAATGGAATAAATTCATTTTTTTCCTCAAAATTCTACACACAACACCCCATAATGACAACATGAAAGAAGTTTTTTTTACTAGCCTTTTTAGAAGCCTTTTACTAAGGAGTGGCTTCCGTCTGGCCACTCTACCATACAGGCCTGATTGGTGGATTTCTGCAGCGATGGTTGTCCTTCTGGAAGGTTCTCCTCTATCCACAGAGGAACGCTGGAGCTCTGACAGAGTGACCATCGGGTACTTGGTCACCTGCCTGACTAAGGCCCTTCTCCCCCGATTGCTCAGTTTAGACGGGCGGCCAGCTCCTGGTGGTTCCGAACTTCTTCCATTTACGGATGATGAAGGCCCCGGTGTTCATTGGGACCTTCAAAGCAGCAGAAATTTTTCTGTACCCTTCCCCAGATTTGTGCCTCGAGACAATCCTGTCTCGGAGGTCTACAGACAATTCCTTTGACTTCATGCTTGGTTTGTGCTCTGACATGCACTGTCAACTGTGGGACCTTATATAGACAGGTTTATGCCTTTCCAAATCATGTCCAATCAACTGAATTTACTACAGGTGGACTCAAATTAAGCTGTAGAAACATCTCAAGGTTGATCAGTGGAAACAGGATGCACCTGAGCTCAATTTTGAGCTGCATGGCAAAGGCTGTGAATACTTATGTACATGTGATTTCTTAGTTTTTTATTTTTAATAAATTTGCAAAAATTTCAAAAAAACTTCTTTCATGTTGCCATTATGGGCTGTTGTGTGTAGAATTTTGAGGAAAAAAATGAATTTATTCCATTTTGGAATAAGGCTGTAACGTAACAAAATGTGGGAAAAGTGAAGCGCTGTGAATATTTTCCGGATGCACTGTATTTGTCATGATCTGCGTGCTTTCCGTAGTCTGTTTTCTGTTCATTCATTCTCATTCATTCATTACACCTGTATCTCAATTCCTGATTGTCATGCACACCTGATTCTCGTTTCCCCTTCTTACCTGTCTATTTAAACCTGTCTGTTTTGTTTGTTCAGGACTAGATTGTAATGTGTTCCTGCCATTCTGTCCAGCGATTTTTCTGTCTGATTTACTTGTGTTCCGACCTGTTTTGTTTTCAACTTCCGCCTTCTGGATTCTCCTTCTGTTTGTGTATGACCCCCTGTTCTTGGACTTTATTTGGATTACCTGTTCGTGTTTTTGGATTTTGGTTTTTGTTTATGTGCCTGTTTGGACTGTCTTCTTGTTATTAAACTTCTGCCTGTGACCACGGTTACATTTCGGATTTCCTTAGCTATTTCTGTTTATCTCGTTAACAAACTCTTGCCCAGATTATCGATTAAGAACTGCCTAGCCTACTACACTCTTGTTTGCCGGCAATTGACCTTCGCCTGTTTAAATGATAAATGCTTAAAAATAACATTGCTTGGCCTTGTAATTCCTGTTGGGCTTCGCCAAGCTTTCTAGAGTGGAAACCTGATGGTACATATTGGTTCTGTACTGATTAGTGCCATTACAAAACCTGATTCATTCCCACTTCCTCAGATTGAGATTGCGTAGGTTGGTTCTGCGAAATATGTAAGCAAATTTAACTTATTGAAGGGCTACTGGCAAGTGCCATTAACTTCAAGAGCTCAGGGAATGTCCACCTTCGCTACACCTTTCGGTTTATATTCTTATACTGTTATGATTTTCGGTTACAGAATGCTCCGGCGACTTTCCAGCCCCTCATGAACAGAGTGATTTCAGGTTTGGAGGGCTGCGCTGTATATTTACTGTATTGGTGTATATAGCAACACATGGGAGCAACATTATTTGTCAGTTGTTCCCATGATTGGCCAATGCCCACTCACAATCAACCTGGCAAAGTGATGCCAGTAAGTTTGGGGCAGGAGCAGTGCTCCTGCAGACTGATAAAGATGGGGTGGATTGACCGGTTTGTTTATTTTCCAAAAGGTTTAATTCCTATCAATTTCAATATTTGGTTATTGTTTGTTAAAATGGTATGTAAAACAAAGTATTGTTTGTTTTAATTTGATTAAATATGAATTTATAAGGCTGTGAGGGGGTGTCACAGCCTTGCCTGTACTGGGACATCTCTCTCATTCTCTGCTACAGGTACCTTATTGCTGGGTGGGGCAGGCAGGGGTATCATTTGTAAAGCTATTGTGTGACTTATGGACAAAAGGCAAAGCATCCGAAAAGACAGATGTTTCATAAACGGTTGAACCTCTTCAGTCTCAGGATTCTATTTTTGTCACATAAAAATAGGTTGAATAAAACCCATGTCCTATTGTTTTTGAGGGCAGGAGTGTTACAGCTCCCTTACCCAACAGTGTTGAGACCTCCTTTGAAAGATACCTCAGGATGGTAGGGACAGTACCCTGAAAGATTGGGAGGCCAAAACCGACCCCAGCAAAAAGAAAACGCTGACCAACTTGGCCCAATCCTGCCATGGACAGGCCTGATGAAACTATATTATAGGCCCTGTGTACAGTTACTGCCTGTGGCACTGAGAAGGGATGGATTACAGCTATCGGTGTTCTTTTAAAATAGAGAAAAAATATGACATTAAAGAAAGTCTTGTTATATCAAAGGAAAAGAAACTGAACAATGTAGTTGATTTATTTTTTTGATATACAGTACTGTGCAAAAGCTATAGGCAGGTGTGAAAAAATGCTGTAAAGTAAGTATGCTTTCAAAAATAGAAATGTAATCAATTAATAAAATGCTAAGTGAGTGAACAGAAGAAAACTCTGAATCAAATCAATATTTGGTGTGATTACCCTTTGCCTTCAAACCAGCATCAATTCTTCTAGTTACACTTGCACAAAGTCAGGGATTTTGTAGGCATATAGTGAGGTGTGTGATTAACCAATTACACCAAACAGGAGATCATCAATTTAATATGTAGGTTGAAACACAATCTTTAACTGAAACAGAAACAGCTGTGTAGGAGGGTTAAAACTGGGTAATGAACAGCCAAACTGCTTCCAAGGTGAAGTTGCTGAAGACAGTTTAATGTCAGAAGTCATACACCATGGCAAGACTGAGCACAGAAACAAGATCCAAAGTAGTTATACTGCATTAGCTAGGTCTCTCCCAGGCAGAAATTTCAAGGCAGACAGGGGTTTCCAGATGTGCTCTCCAAGCTCTGTTGAAGAAGCACAATGAAACGAGCAACATTGTGGACCATAGACACAGTGGGCAGCCAAGGAAACTTAGTGTAGCAGATGAAAGACACATCATGCTTACTTCCCATCATAATTGGAAGATGTCCAGCAGTGCCATCAGCTCAGAATTGGCAGAAACCAGTGGACCCAGGTACACGTATCTACTATGCGGAGAAGTCTGGTCAGAAGTGGTCTTCATGGAAGAATTGTGGCCAAAAAGCCATACCTCCAACGTGGAAACAAAGCCAAGCGACTCAACTATGCATGAAAACACAGGAACTGGGGTGCAGAAAAATGGCAGCAGGTTCTCTTGAAATATGTGGCTGTAGCAGAAGGTAGTTTGTTCGCCAAAGGGCTGAAGAGTGGTACAAGAATGAGTGTCTGCAGGCAACAGTGAAGCATGGTGGAGGTTCCTTGCAAGTTTGGGGCTGCATTGGATCAAATGGAGTTGGGGATTTGGTCAGAATTCATGGTCTCCTCAATGCTGAGAAGTACAGGCAGATACTTATCCATCTTGCAATATCATCAGGGAGGCATCTGATTGACCCCAAATGTATTCTACAGCAGGACAACGACCCCAAACATACAACCAATGTCATTAAGAACTATCTTCACCGTAAAAAAGAACAAGGCGTCCTGGAAATGATGGTATGGCCCCCACAGAGCCCTTATCTCAACATCATCGAGTTGGGATTTCATGAAGAGACAGAAGCATTTGAGGCTGCCTAAATCCACAGAAGAACTGTGGCTAGTTCTCCAAGACGTTTGGAACAATATACCTGCTGAGTTCCTTCAAAAACTCTGTGGAAGTATACCTAGAAGAATTGATGCTGTTTTGAAGGCAAAGGGTGGTCACACCAAATATTGATTTGATTTAGATTTTTCTTCTGTTCATTCTCTTCTTCTGTTCATACATTTTGTTAATTTATAAAAATAATTTCTTAACATTTCTATTTTTGAAAGCATTCTTATTTCACAGCATTTCTTCACACCGGCCTAAAACTTTTGAATCAGAATCAGAATCAGAATCAGAATCTCTTTATTCGCCATGTAGTTTTACGTACATGGAATTTGCTGTGGTTTGTGGGTGCATACAAACAACATAAAGAATGAAACCAAAAAATAGGAACATAGATATATAATAAGGTGGAATGTGATCTGGGTAAAAATAAGTAAATATATACAATACAACATAATGCTGAATATGAAGTATATGAAGTATTGTTAAAGTGCAAAAAATAAAATATATAAAATATAAATAAAATTTTAAAAATATAAAGTTTATGAAGTTTTATGGGGGAGGGATAAAAGTCTGTGACAATGGGGACCCTTGGGCCTTGTTGATGAGGCCAGCTGCCGATGGGTAGAAGCTGTTTCTGTGGCGAGAGGTTTTGGTCCTGATGGACTGCAGCCTCCTGCCAGAGGGGAGTGTTTCCAATAGTCTGTGTCCGGGGTGAGAGGGGTCGGCCACAATCCTTCCTGCACGCCTCAGGGTTCTGGAGGTGTACAGGTCCTGAAGAGATGGCAGATTGCAGCCAATCACCTTCTCTGCAGAGCGGATGATACGCTGCAGTCTGCCCTTGTCCTTGGCAGTGGCAGCAGCATACCAGATGGTGATGGAGGAGGTGAGGATGGACTCAATAATGGCGGTGTAGAAGTGCACCATCATTGTCTTTGGCAGGTAGAACTTTTTCAACTGCCGCAGGAAGAACATCCTCTGCTGGGCTTTTTTGATGAGGGAGCAGATGTTCAGCTCCCACTTAAGGTCCTGGGAGATGATGGTTCCCAGAAAGCGGCAGGACTCCACAATGTTGACAGGGGAGTCTCTCAAGGTGATGGGGTCGGGTGGGGGTGGGTTCTTTCTGAAATCTACAACTATCTCCACTGTCTTCACAGCGTTGAGCTCCAAGTTGTTCTGACTGCACCAGGTCTCCCACCTGTAGGCGGACTCATCCCCACCAGAGATGAGTCCAATCAGGGTGGTGTCATCCGCAAACTTCAGGAGCTTGACAGATTGGTGACTGGAAGTGCAGCAGTTGGTGTACAGGGAGAAGAGCAGAGGGGAAAGAACGCAGCCTTGGGGGGAACCGGTGCTGATGGTCCGGGAGTTAGAGACATGTTTTCCAGTACTTTATATACTATATGTAGCTTTCCAATACAATATCCTTCAATTTATCTTTTTTCTTTTGGCATTTAGTTTAACATATCTTGCTAATTCTGCTGTCACTGACTTAGTCAACAGAGTGAGTACAATGTTAGCTAATGAAGGTACCAAATAACATACCAAAATCTGCATTGCGATTTGAACCAGCAAGTACCAGTCCAATGGGAACCTGTGCTATACTGTCACCCAAATCTAGCACCATGGCACCAGATAATTGGCCCATAAGAGATGATAAAATATAGTCTTGTGAATTGCTGTTAAATTGCTTCCTGTCATGTCAGAATTATTTCCACAGTCAAACTCATTGGTGTGTAACTTTATTACAGTTCATTCATTTCTATTGGAGGACTGTAGCCGATAGTGATATTGTTTATGGAGAGCTGTGTTTAAGATATCCTTAATGCTGACATGAATGCGTATGCTACTGGCTGTGGAAAATACACAGTCCCATTTAGATGAGCTGGTATTTTACTTGAAAATATGGTTCGATATGGACTTGCCCTAAAATATTGTAGGCCTGTCCTTCACAATAATTCTGCTGCTTGGTCTGGTTCAGTACTCTCTCTTGTATATAATATTATGCCAGTTTGTAAAAATTGCCCCAGACTGGCCAGTTTCTGGTTGATTGTCCAGGCGTATGTGTATAGTAATGTCTGAAGCCTTCATCCTGAAATATTTACCATACAGTTTGAGAGCCATCTAGCTGAGGCAATGTCTAGATCAAAGTGTGGAGGATGATAAAATTTGTGTTCTTTTGAATTGTACTTTTTGTCTGGCTGGAGGACCTTGATCTGTGTTCTGGCCCATTTGGTCTGCCCAGCCTTGCCCAGCTTGGACATTTATTTGAGTTTAGAGCTGTTTAATTCAGTTTCCTGTTTAATTCATGTCTGTGCAGAGCAGTTTAGAGTTGCTTCCCTTCCCTATCATTGTTAAATTCCCATAATAATTATTTGGACAGTAAAACTGCTACCATTATCACCTCATCGAACAAATCTGTGAAGGCTGTCAACACCCAACATTTTATCAGTATATATAAGAAAACTTACAGTAATGTACAAAAAGTTTGGCACCCCTGCTCAAAAAGCCTTTTACAATTACTATTTAAGTGAACAGAAGCGAACCTGACCTCTAAATGGTACAATGTTAAACATGACACATTTCACAGGAACATGGCACAGGAAAAAGACCCTGTGCAAAAGTTGGGACCCTGTCAGTTAGTACTTTGTAACCCCTCCTCAGGCAACTATAACAGCTTGTAAATGCATCCTGTAGCCTTTCAATTCTCACTTTTGGAATTTTTCCCCATTCTTCCTGGCAGAACTCAGAATGCTCTAGTCAGAAATATTATTCAGCCTTCTTGCATGTACTGCATGCTTGATATCTCTACACAGTTTTTCAATAATAAGTCCGGGGACTGTGATGGCCATTCCAAAACCTTCATCCATCTTTCCTGGAGGTATTTCATTTTGAGGTATGCTTTGGATCATTGTCTTGCTGGAATACCCAACCTCTCTTCAACTTCAATGTCTGGACTGACCTTGTGCATTAGCCTCTAGAATTTATTGTTATTCGGTGGAATACTCACACAATATTTCCTGTGCCCTCAGCTACCACACAACCCGAAAGCATAATGGATCCACCTTCATGCTTCACAGTTGGCAAGGTGTTCTGATCTACAAAGGCTTTACCCTTTTTACTCCATCCACCCTCTTTGGTGGATGCCAAAAAATTACATTTTGGTTTTGTCAGTCCAAAGCACATTCTTCCAAAAGTCTTCAGGCTTCTCAATGTTTTCTTTTGTTGACTTCAGATGCTGAGGTTAATCATTTTGTGTTGAGCTCGTTCTTTCGGGCAACTCTGTCATGTAGGTCTTATTTAAAGTAGGCTGTATTGTTGTCCTGTGAAAAGCTAGACCTGTGTTTGCTACTCTTTTTTGCTGCTCTTTTGAAGTGTCTCGGGCAATTCTATCTGAAATCTTTGTTAGTCTTCAAGACCTTGCCTTGACTTCAACCGTTCCATGTGTCTTCCATTTTCTAATAATGTTTCTGACAGAGGAAATCGGTAGTTTGAAGCATTGAGAGTTTTTGTAGCCTTCTCCTTCTTGCTGGAAATGAAACATCTTCATTCTGAAATCCTTGAACAATTGTTTAGAGAAACCCCTGGTTGTTAGTACCAGACAGAACAGCCACTGCAGTTGGATACTTTAGAAGACTTCAGAATAAGGAACTATTCAGCCCTGGAATCATACTCACCTCACTCATAAAGCCCTAACGAAAATAATTAACCAGGGTCTGGGCCTTAGTAATCATCTTTTTAAAAAATAACAAAGAATAATTCCAAAGGGTTACCAAATTTTTGCACATGGCCCTTTTCCTTTTTTATATAAGTTGTAAACAGTAAAAAATGGAAAAAAAAGCTATCTTCCTTTAGAATGGTCTCATGGCTAACCATTTAGAGTTCAGGTTTGCTTTCGATCACATACAGATTAATTGTAACAGACATTTAAGCCAAGTATGTGCACATTTTTGCACATTGTAATAGATCAAATGTCATATTTATATATAATCCAAAGTAACTGAACATTATTTTATGTTTGGTTTTTAAAACTGATCTCAGATATAGGTGCAACACTATACTTTTTATAGGAACCAGAATGTCAGGTGGACTGTTCTAGCTATGAATAGGCTTAAAGTCAGATGAACAGACTTAAGGTCATGGATGGCTTGTTACTCATGATACTGAAAGACCATCACTGGGCTTTTACTTTTCAGGACACAGATGTCAAGCACAGTATTCCCCATGAAAGTCAGAAAGAGTAGAATTTTCAAATGAATGAAAATCTAACTAATACAGAATAGGCACACAAAAATATGTGATATTTAAGACATAGGTTAATCACTTGAAACATATGAATGTGAATCAAGATTATTCCTTTCAGAAACCATGCCCTCTGTGAGCTGGCTGGGCCCCATTTCATATACACTCGTTATTGTGAGCACGTTATTAAGTATTTATTAGACTTATTACTTAGACTTATTAAGTCTTCTGCTGCTGTAGCCTATCTACCTAAAGGTTTGATGTGCTGGGTGTTCAGAGATACTCCTCTACATACCACTGTTGTAATGCATGGGTATTTTCATTACTGTCACCTTCCTGTCAGCTTCAGCCATTGACCTCTCTCATTAACAACACATTTCTGCCACAGAACTGCTGCTCACTGGATGTTTTTTTGCTTTTCGCACCATTCTCTGCAAACCCTAGAGACTGTTGTGCTTGAAAATCCCAGGAGATCAGTAGTTTCTGAGATAAAACTACCCTGTCTGGCACCAACAATCATTTCCACGGTCAAAGTCACATTTCTTCCCCATTCTGACATTTGGTCTGAAAAACAGCTGAAGCTCTCGACCATATCTGCATGCCTTTAATGCATTTAGTTTCTGCAACATAATCAGCTGATTAAATATTTGGATTAACTAGCTGGTGTACTGGTCTACCGAATAAAGTCTATGATAATTTGATGCATCTAATGCTGATGAGAGAAATTCGGTTTTACTCAATTTCTTAAACTACGATTTGATTAGTGAATCTAGCATTGAATAATCTTAGATAACTGCATGCACCCGCTCTGCTGTAAAGGGTAGATTAATCGCATGTAAAAAAACAGGGTCATACTCCTTATATAGACAAAGGAATGCAGGGCTCTGCCCATGTCAAAATTGTCGAAAGTAGTTCCAATAATTGTCATTCAAGGCAATAGGAAATAGCTAATGCGAAGCAATAGCCTATATTTTGAACTCTTAATGTAACCCATGTTGTCTTGTACTCGTGAAACAAACATAGCCTGACCGGTCAAAATGAAGGAGGAACTGGCAGGTACTTGCAGATGAATTAAATTTCGTCATAAGACTTTGACTATTTCGCATGACAAGATGAAAAATAATAGTTCATTAAATAAGTAATTGTTCAAATGCGGTGGCATTATAGAAAAAGCAAGTAAACCAAAGTATTCTTACGAATAAAATCGTAGGCCAATGCGTAACCAATAACTTGTGCACCATAATGGACAAGTGGTTAACATTTAGGAACATCATGAAAATATTTATTTGTGAGTGATTATGCACTGTACGTTACATTTATGTATGAAGCGAGTGCACAAACAAAGTTTATTATATTTTTAGCATCGTCAAGAGCATGCAAAAATGTCCCCTTCGAGAGTATCTGCAGGATTTGCGTTGCTTTGCAATGTGCACTTCTATCAATTGCTGAAGGTAAATGATTCCCCTCTTGATTAAATCCCAGGCGCTCATAAAGATAGGTCTTGACCTCTAAGAAAACACGTTTTCTTCTAAATGCTCTTCTTACAACTGCCTCATTCATCAAACCTCGCTTACAAAAGCTGTGCTCATTTTTGCTGCCCGAGTGTGATTTCACCAGGTGGTTTATATTGGCTACGTACACATTTTTTGCAGGTTTGTGCATAAGACACTGTTGTCCCAACAACAAGCCCTTCTAAATTTTGAAACCCTTTTATGAAACCGAATATCCCAAAACTTCAACAATCGAATCGGTCTAACCGAGTTAGCGACGTATATGAAACAGGGCCCTGGCCTTCTATAACCCCACAGTCAGTCCATGTGCACAGTGAGAATCTGACAATCTGTGTTCTCTGAAAAGGTGAGTGTTTTTACATTAGCCAAAGACAGTAAGTGAATCTGCCTTCCAGATTGATTGGGGAAGGTTGCTAAACCGTATGGGGATGAGTGCAGAGAAGATCCATGGTCTTGAGGAGTGACTGCCAGGTGCTCGAAGAGGTATTTGGGTTTTTCTTTTTTTCTTCTTCTTCTTTTCAGATACAAAGTGCAGGTACCCATGGCCTAACAACAGAGGGCGCCATTGATCTGCAGGTATTCTTCAGGCTTCAGGACCATGCGTTTTGAAACAGGAAAATACAGGAACCTTCTGTTAGTGTTCCTTTGAAGAAATTGTGTTTTGCATGATTGTATTCATACAGGGATATCCACAGCAAGGATGGCATGCTTTTACTGAGCTCAAGATTGTAAATGAGTGGACTGCACTTGCTAATTTGGAATGAATACAAAATCACTGTTTGGAGTGTATGGTGTAGTCATTATCCAAATCGATACATTCCCATCTTGGTATGGCAGTGTAAGATTTAAACTGGAGGAGGTTGAAGACCAGGTTGGCAATGTGTGTATGGTGTAGTGGCCAAATGGCTCAAGATTGCAAGACCTTATAATAGTCTAGAAAATATTATACAGGCT
The DNA here is from genome assembly GCF_963514075.1 of Conger conger. Classification (NCBI taxonomy): domain Eukaryota; kingdom Metazoa; phylum Chordata; class Actinopteri; order Anguilliformes; family Congridae; genus Conger; species Conger conger. The sequence goes on along the minus strand of NC_083763.1, from coordinate 27,433,242 downwards.
TGTTCAAGTGGCAGTGTA